>NC_057728.1:1970961-1988426 GCF_004010195.1 Chiloscyllium plagiosum | reverse complement strand
CCTTACTCTTTCTTTGACCATTCTCTTATTCCTCACATAAGTGTAAAATGCCTTTGTGTTCTCCCTAATCAGTTCTGCCAAGCCTTTCTCGTGCCCCCTCCTGGCTCTCCTCAGACCATTTTTAAGCTCCTTCCTCGCCTGCCTGTAATCCTGTAGAGCTGAGCTTGACCCTAGCTTCCTCCACGTTATGTAAGCTGCCTTCTTCCTTTTGACCAGAAGCTCCACCGCTCTCATCATCCAAGGTTCCTTTATCTTACCACTTCTTGCCTGTCTCAGAGGGACATAATTTGGAGATGCCGGTGTTGGACTGGGGTGTACAAATTAAAAATCACACAACACCAGGTTATAGTCCAACAGGTTTAATTGGAAGTACACTAGCTTTCGGAGCGACGCTCCTTCATCAGGTGATTGACCTTCATCAGAGGGACATATTCATCACTTGCAACAACTGTTCCTTAAACAGTCTCCACATGTCTATAGTGCCTTTACCATGGAACAATTGCTCCCAATCCATGCTTCCTAACTCATGTCATAGTTTCCTCGTCCCCAATTAAATATCCTCCCATTTTGCCTAATCCTCTCCTTCTCCATAGCTATGTAGAATGTGAGGCAGTTGTGGTCACTATCACCAAAATGCTCTCCCACCACAAGATCTGATACCTGCCCCGGCTCATTGCCCTGGTTTCTCAGGGGCAGGAATGGTTGCTGGATGTTCCAGGGTTTAGGACATTTAAAAAGAATAGGGAGGAGGGGAAAAGACGAGGGGGTGTAGCACTGCTAATCAGAGAGGGTATCACAGCTACAGAAGCTTCCATTGTCAAGGAGGGTCTGCCTACTGAGTCAGTATGGGTGGAAATTAGGAACAGTAAGGGAGCAGTCACCTTATTAGGGGTTTACTACAGGCCACCCAATAGCAGCAGGGAGATTGAAGAAAGCATAGGTCTGCAGATTTTGGAAAAGTATGAATGTAGTAGGGTTGTTGTAATGGGTGACTTTAACTTTCCCAATATTGACTGGAACCTCCTTCGAGCAGATAGTTTGGAAGGCAGATGGAGTTCAACCTGGATAAATGCGAGGTGATGCATTTTGGAAAGTCGAGCTTGACAGTTGAGTACAGGATTAAAGACAGGATTCTTGGCAGTGTGGAGGAACAGAGGGATCTTGGTGTGCAGGTAAAACTGCCTTAAAATTGCCACCCAGGTGGACAGGGCTTTTAAGAAAGCATATGGTGTTTTGGCTTTCATTAACAGGGGGATTGAGTTTAAGAGCCATGAGATCTTGTTGCAGCTCTATAAAACTTTGATTGGACCGCACTTGGAATATTGTGTCCAGTTCTGGTCGCCCTATTATAGGAAAGATGTGGATGCTTTGGAGAGGGTTCAGAGGAGGTTTACCAGGATGCTGCTTGGACTGGAGGGCTTATCTTACGAAGAGAGGTTGACTGAGCTCGGACTTTTTTCATTGGAAAAAAGAAGGAAGAGAGGGGACCTAATTGAGGTGTACAAAGTAATGAGAGGTATAGATAGAGTTGATAGCCAGAGACTATTTCCCAGGGCAGAAATTGTTAACACAAGGGGTCATAGTTTTAAGCTGTTTGGCGGAAAGTATAGATGGGATGTCAGAGGCGGGTTCTTTACACAGAGAGTTGTGAGAGCATGGAATGCGTTGCCAGCAGCAGTTGTGGAAGCAGGGTCATTGGGGACATTTAAGAGACTCCTGGACATGCATATGGTCACAGAAATTTGAGAGTTTGTACATTAGGTTTACCTCACATGAGGATCAATTGTGGGCACAACATCGTGTGCTGAAGGGCCTGTTCTGTGCTGTACAGTTCTATGTTCTATGTTCTATTTCAAATTAATGAAAGAGCCAGATCAAACCAAATTAAGGTTTGACAGCCTTTAAGGGATATTATAATAGGGTAATGACATTTCAAAACAAACTTCTTAACTTTAAATTATAATGTAATTTTTGAGTGGTGATGATGCGTACCAGCCCCTGCGGTGCCCATCAATCGTGAAAGGTCTGAAACTTTCAAATGACACTGCAGGCTCCTTCTCCAAAAACACTCAGACCTGGACATAACCACACAGGAGGGACAGGTATGTGGGTCCAATGTCCCTCTCCACTGCTTCAGCCTTATATTTTCCACTTATTTGTTGGACTCTCCCATCATTGAGGATGGGGATATTTGTGGAACCACTTCCTCCAGTGAGTTGTTTAGCTGTCCACCACCATTTATGACTGGATGTGTTATGACTATAGAACTTCGATCTGATCCATTTATTATGGGATCGCTTAGCTCTGTCTATCACTTGCTGTTTATGCTGTTTGGTATGCAAGTAATCCTGATTGGTAGCTTCACCAGGTTGACACCTCATCTTCAGGTATGCCTTGCACTGTTCCTGGCATGCCCTCCTGCACTTTCTATTGAACCTGGGTTGATCCCCAGCTCAATGGTAACGGTTGAATGGGATATACGCTGGGCCATGAGGTGCTGAAATACAAGCCTGCTGCTGTTGTTGGTCGCAGCACCTCCATGGTTGCCCAGTTTTGAGTTGCTAGATCTGTTCAAAGTCTTTCCCATTTAGCACGGTGATAGTGCCACACAACATGATGGATGTTATTTTCAATGTGAAGGTAGGACTTCACCGCCACAAGGACTGTGCAGTGGTTGATCTTTCTGATGCTGTCATGGACAGATGTATCTGCAGCCAGCATACTAGAAGGATAAGGTCAAGTATGTTTTTCCTTCTTGTTAGTTCCCTGACCACCTGCCACAGACCCAGTCTAGCAGCTAGACTAACTCAAACACTAGTGCTGCTGCCTAGCCACTCTTGCTGGTGGACATTAAAATCCGCACCCCCCCCCGCCCCCCCCCTCCACCAGAGTACACTTTGAGCCCTAGACACTCTCAGCGCTTCCTCAAAGCATTGATCACCCTGGAGAAGTACTGTTTCATCAGATGGGACATTGACTGTAAGGTATGATTATGTGATTATGACTATGTCAGATTGTTGCTTGACTAGTCTGTGAGACAGCTCTCCTAATGTTGGCACTAGGCCCCTCGATGTTAGTAAGGAGGATTTCGCAGGGTTGACAGTGTTGTTTCTGCCAATGTCTTTTCAGGTGCCTGGGTCGATGCCAAGAGATGCATTTGGTTTAATTTCTTTGTTGAGCTTTTGTAGCGATTGATACAATTGAGTGGCTTGCTAAGCTTTTCAGAGGGTAGTTGAGGGTCAACCACATTTCTGTGGATCTGGAGTCACATTTCGGTGAGGATGGCAGCCTTCCTTCCCTGAAGAACATTTACAACCAGATGGTTTTTCCTGACAATCAAAATTGGTTTATGCTCATCATTAGGCTCTTAATTAGATGTTTTATTGGATTCAAATACCACCATCTGCTGTGGTGGGATTTGAACCCGGGTCCCTGAGTTTCTAGGCTAAATAGTCTAGCAAAAATACTACTGGGCCATCACCTCTCTCTTATATCTATGCTTAGCTTTTAGGTAAAACGTTAGAGGGGTCCTAAGCACAAACTACCATGTGCACTCACTACCTATTCCCAAAACTTGTCTAGACATTGTAGACCTGAATTCTCAAATCACGTCTCACATGTGGCACATTCATAGCATCCTCTGGATATATTCAGAGACTTGCTGTGTAGCTACATCCTTGCAAGGTGCCATTTTGTAGGAACACAAATCTTCAGTCAAAGGGACATTCTGGAAGTATTGTCAGTGGAAAGAGATCCAGTTATTTCACTGTCCATGTTAAATCTGTACACCAGGAAAACGTTGGAGTCACCCTTCTCCTCGTGATGGTGCTTCCTGTTGTGGGGTACAGCCCCAAACATTGTGCCAGCCTTTCAGTATCACTCTTCAAATTTCCACTCATCATGGAGTGGCCTCATTGTTGATTTTTGCAGGCACAGTGGCTTTGGAAAGGATCCACACAGGATGCTGAAACCTATCCCCACACATCTCCATGATCTTCAGGAGAGGTTGTTGTTGTCTCTCAAGGGATATGGACAGTGGGCAGGAAATTTGCATTGAGGTAGAAGGGAGATGGGAAGTGGGCAGGAAATTTGCATTGAGGTAGAAGGGAAATGGGGAGTGGGCAGGAAATTTGCATTGAGAAATTTGCATTGAGGTAGAAGGGAAATGGGGAGTGGGCAGGAAATTTGCATTGAGATAGAAGGGAAATGGGGAGAGGGCAGGAAATTTGCATTGAGGTAGAAGGTCAGCCACAGTCTTATGAATGGTGCAGCAGACTTGATGTGCTGAATGGTCTCATTCTGGTCCGATCTCTTTTCATCTGGTGTTTACTCAGTGCAGAATTCAGGTTGCCGATTCTAGAAGGTTCCATTGTATGGCTTCAATTCACCTGTCCCACACATCCTTGCCATCAGTGACCTGGTACATAGATCTAATATTCCCAGTAATGGTGGCAATAACACCCATAATCCTCTGCACTCCAGAAATTGCTTTATCCACTGCATGATTTAAGAAGTGCATATTGTCCAGGCTGCTTTGCACCTTAGATTCTGTCCAGAACAAAAAAGTGCTTGCAGGAATGTAAGGGAAGTTACTGTTTAATTGCAGGAGACATTTTTCAGAGCAGATAGTGTAGGTGAAGCAATGAAACTATGCGTTAACTCTAATTGCACAGGTTGTCTAACTCTACCTCAGATTCATTCAACATCATCCTGAACAAAGCAGTCTGCTTTATTGTCACCCTGTCCACCACATTCAATGTTCACTCCCTCCATCACCTCACACAGTGGCAGCAGCGTGTACTACGTAGCAATGTAAACAGCATTTTCTCAACCCATGGTTACTACCATCTAGAAGGACAAGGGCAGCAGATACAAGGTATCACAAGTTCCCCTCCAAGCTCCTCACCATCCCAGACTTGAAAATATATTGCTGTTCCTTCACTGTTGCTGGGTCAAAATCCTGGAATTCCCTCTCTAATGGCATTATGGTTCAACTTACAGCACATGGGCTGCAGCGATTCAAGAATGCAGCTCACCATCATGTTAACTTTTTCAATGAACCAACACTAAATACTGCGTTCTAGCAATATGCACAGCTTAAGAATGAACAAATTGAGAAAAAAAATATGAATATTCACTTCTGTAATTCAACTGGCACACATGTATTTGCCAAAGTCTATGCTTTAGCTTTTATGAAGCAGAAGGTGACTGATATCCCAGGGGCATGTAGGTTGGACAGTAGATCTTCAGTCCCCTGCTGCCAGTTACATTTCTAAAAGTTGGACATATGCTGAATTCAGCAGTGAACAGTGGTTTGGTGGCTCAGTGGTTAGCATTGCTGCCTCATAGCACCAGGGACCTAGGTTCGATTTCAGCCTTGGGCAATTGTCTGCGTGGAGTTTGCACATTCTCTGTGCGGGTTTCCTCCCATAATCCAAAGATGTGCAGGTTAGGGTGGATTGGCCGTGCTAAATTGCCCATAGTGTTCAGGGATGTGTAGCTTAGGTACATTAGTCAGGGGAAATGTAGGGGAATGGGTCTTGGTGGGTTACTCTTCGGAGGGTTAGTGTGGACTTGTTGGGCCGAAGGGCCTGTTTTCATGCTGTCGGGACTCTATCCCTGCTGAGTGATATTTGGCAATCCTCACACTGCTTTCTCCTCACATAAACCCATGTCAGATGCAAAATGAAAGTCAACTCATCCCCCTGCTCCCCATTTAATTGGTTAATGGGTTTTGCTGTAAACTTCCACTCCCAACAATGTGCCATCTAACACAGAAATGTCACTATGGCAACTCTATTATAACCCCATGGACCAACTTTAGGAGAAAATATTTCAGCTAAGTGTTGTGTCTGTTAATTGAACAACATCTCCCAACGTTCAGCCACCAAGGAAGGAAAGGACTCCCACAGCTCAATAAACAGTTTCACTCTGCTGTTTACATGGTAGACCAAAACTCATAGTAAAACAAGTTGACTTTCACATGCATACACCTTGCAAACATGAGGCTTGAGATAACACAGGCCCCATAAGTGTCTTTCTCATAATTGCAGACTGCTCACGGGTTCAATAACCCCATCCTTTCCCCAGCTATGGTCTTATACATTCAGCTGTCCTGGGATCCTCATCTTCACTGCCCTCACATGTTGGGTGGCTGCAACTACAAGGGGCATTCCAGAGTTTTCGCATCACATCTCAGGGTGCACCTATACCCTAGCACGTACTTTACTTTGCTATTACACTGCTTGGGCTTACTGACAATCCAAAGCTTCTTCATATTCCTCCCCTTCATCCACTCAGGCAGCTTGTATCCCACAGACTGTGAGGACATTTACCATCTCTTATTGTTAGAAAACAGTTTGAGTTGTTCTCGATAAGTCTGGGTATTTCTGATATTAATGAGACGCATGCAAAAGAAAACGAGCATCTTTAAAATACAAGCCTGCTTTTATACTTTAGGCATTGTGTTTTAAAATTGGACAGTACAGAATACAGGTATCACATACTCCCAGGATCCACACGGGACTGGATTAGACACAGAGTAAAGTCCCCCTACCTTTTTGAAGCAAAAGTAAATCTCCCTGTACTCTTTTAAACCAAATGTAAAGCTATCTCTCCACTGTCCCCAACTGATACTCCCAGAACAGGGATAGCATGGAGTTAGATACTGAGCAAAGCTTCCTCTACGCAGTCCCCATTAAACAGTTCCAAGGCAAGGACCACAAGAGTTTGGTGCAGAATATGGTTCCGTCTACACTTTTAAACCAGAAGTAAAGTTCCCTCTACACCATCCCATCAAGCATTTCCAGGATAGGTACAGCATCGTGTTAGATACAAATGTTCCACTTCTCTTTTAAAATGAAAGTACTGCTTCGTCTACTCTTTCAGAAAGTAAATGTCTCTTGACTCTTTTAAACTGAAAGTAAAGTTCCCTCGACACTGGCAGGTGGAGGTCATGGCCCAGTAGGACTGCTAATCTAGAGGTGGCCATGTTAGTCTGAAAATGTCTGATCTCAAGAAGTTAAGCAGGCTTAGGCATGGTTAGTAATTGGATGGGAGACTGCCTGGGAATACCAGGTGCAGTCAGCCTTTTGGGTGGCACGGTGGCTCAGTAGTTAGCATTGCTGCCTCACAACGCCAGGGACGTGGGTTCGACTCCCCCCTTGGGCAAGTGTCTGTGTGGAGTTTGCACATTCTCCCTGTGTCTGTATGGATTTTCTCTGGGTGCTCCGGTTTTCTCCCACAGTCCAAACATGTGCAGTTTAGGTGAATTGGCCCACGCTAAATTGCCCATCATGTTCAGGGGTGTGTAGGTTAGGTGCATTAGTCAGGGGAATGGGTCTGGGTGTGTTACTCTTTGGAGGGTCGGTGTGGACTTGTTGGGCCGAAGGGCCTGTTTCCACACTGTAGGGATTCTATGAGACTTACTTTATGTTCTGGGCACCCATGTTCAAATCCTGCCACAGTAGATGGTAAAATATGTATTCAATAAAAATCTGGAATTAAGAGTCTGATGATGCCTGAAGCCATTGTCAATTGTTGGGAAAAGCCACTTGGTTCACTAATGTCCTTTAGAGAAGGAAACCACCATCCTTACTTGGTCTGGTCTACATGTAACTCCAGACCCACAGCAATGTGGTTGACTCTTAACTGTCCTCTGGGCAATTAGGAATGGGCAATAAATGCTGCTCTAGCTAGTGATGCCCAGATCCCATGAATGAATAAAATAAAGCACAGGATGAGATACAGAATAAATCTCTTCTAAAGTGAAAGCTCTTTTAACACTGTCCCCATCAAATAGTCAGAGCATGCAGGCAGATACAAAGGAAAGCTTCCCCTCCACTACACTTTTCAAATGCCCAGGCCATGTTCAGTATGGGGTTAGAAATTTAATTAAATAACCACCCACAATGTCCCCATCAGACATTCCCAGGACAGATACAGCACAGGATTAGGCATAGATTAAAATTTTCTCTATTCTTTTAATCTGGAAGTGAAGTTCTCTCATCATTCCTAAACTGACAGTAATACTACCTCTACCCTATCCTCATCAAACAGTGACGTTTAGGACAGGGACAGAGTAAACCTCTCTCTACACTGTCCCCACCAAACAATCTCGGGGCTCTTTCATAGAAAGGATGTTGTTAAACTTGAAAAGGTTCAGAGAAGATTTACAAGGATGTTGCTGGAGTTGGAGGATTTGACCTAGAGGGAGAGGCTGAATAGATTGGGGCTAGTTTCCCTGGAGCATCGGAGACTGAGGGGTGACTTTATAGAGGTTTATAAAACGATGAAGGTCATGTATAGGGTAAACAGCCACTGTCTTATTCCCAAGATAGGGGAGTCCAAAACTAGACTGCACAGGTTTAAAGTGAGAAGGGAAAGATTTAAAAAGGACCTGAGGGCTAACTTTTTCACACAGTGGGTGGTGTGTGTATGGAATGAGCTGCCAGAGGAAGTGATGAAAGCTGGTAGAATTACAACATCTAAAAAACATTTGGATGGGTATATGAATAGGATGGGTGTCGAAGAATATGGATCAAATGCTGGCAAATGGGCTGAGGTCAGATTGGGATGTCTGGTCAGTGCAAATTGTATGACTCTAAGACAGAATAAAGCTACTTCTACTCTTTTCAACTAAAAACAAACAGAAAGCTCTTTCAACACTGTCCCCTTCAAACATTTCCAGGATAGGGACAGCACGGGCTAGATACAGAATAAAGCCCCATCTATGATGTCCACATCAAACACTTCCAGACAGGGACAGCATGGGATTAGATAGAGAATAATGCTCCCTCTACACTGTCCCCATCAAACACTCCCAGGACAGGGACAGCACAGAGTTACATGTAGAATGTAACTGTTTCTATGCTGTGCTATTAAATAATCCAAGGGAACATACAGCAGGTCAGTATTTGACAAGTGCAGGTTAAATGAAAGGTTATACGTTTAGAAATATACAATGAGGGGGAGGAATATTGGATTCATGTGAAAGTACTGATGAAGTTGGATAAAGAAAGCGATCTGTCTCCCAGTATATTAAACCATCCAGGCACTGAGCCAAGTCTGAACGTGTCAAGAAAATGCAAAGGATGTGAAGTTACAGAGAATGAGAAATGGAAGGAGAGGTAAATTGTTATTGCGTGGAGCACTGGTCAGGCCCAAATGGAAGGATTGAGCGGAACAGATGAGATTGAATTGAAGAGCTTTCAGAATAACCAGAATAACAGGAATACAGAGACCAGGCATACAGCTACCAGGGACTGGGGACACAGAGAGAAACCAGGTTAGACACAAGCAACATTCCCTTCGTAATGCTCAAAGACTTTTTTATTCACTCGTGGGATATTCACATCGCTGACTGGGCCAGCATTTACTGCCCCTCCCTAGCTGGCCTTGAGAAGGTGATGGTGAGCTGCCTTCTTGAACTGCTACAGTCCACCTGCTGTGGGTTGACCCATGATGCCCTTAGGGAGGGAATTCCAGGAGTTTGACCTGGCAACAGCGAAGGAATGGTGATCTAATTCCAAGTTAGGATGGTGAGTGGCTTGGAGGGGAACTTGCAGCAGATGGTGTTCCCACATATCTACTGCCTTTGTTCTTCCAGCTGGAATTAGTTGTGAATTTGGAAAGTGCTCTCTAAGGATCTTTGGTGAATTTCTGCGGTCTTGTAGGCAGTACACACTGCTGCTATTGAGTGTCTGTGATGGAGGGAGTTGATGCTTGTGAGTGCTATGTCAATAAAATGGGCTGCTTTGACTTGGATGGGATTGAGCTTCTTGAGCGTTGTTGGAACTGCACCCACCTAGAAAAGCAAGGAGAATTCCATCGCAATCCTGAGCTGTGCTGTCTAGATGACGGACAGGCTTTGGGGAATCTGGGGGTGAGTTACTTGCCACAGTATTCCTAGCCTCTGACCTGCTCTTGTAGCTGCTGTATTTCAATAATGACTTCAGTTCTGTATCTAGTAAACAATAACCCCCAGGATGTTGATAGTGGGGGGATTCAGTGATGGTAACACCATTGAATCTCAAGGGGCAATGGTTTGATTGTCTCTTATTGGAGATGCCTGGCATTTATGTGGTGTTGGTGTTACTTGCTACTTATTAGGAGAAAGTGAATATTGTTCAGATCTTGCTGTGTTTGAACATGGACTGCGCATCAATTTTGAAGGGGCCACGCAGTGAAAGGAGATAGCTGTAACCAACAAATGCAGAGGATTTGCTTCACTTGGATGGATCCATCTGGACTACTAATTTACCAAATTGGACATTGTTATAATCTTCAATGATTTATTTTTAATCTTTGCAGTTCCAGAGAGTTCTGATTTTCTCTCTCTCTCTTTGCCCTTCACCATTCTATGCGTAAAGCCAGACATTTTGTCGACTGCTCCAGCTGAAGGTGAAGGCAGGAGGAGGTGGGTAGGAGTGATTCTGATCTACGTTACATGTCACCACTTCATGCCTTAGAAAGAAACGTCTGTATTGAAACAGCATCTGAATCACTCAGAAAGTGCAGTGGGCATACCCAGGTAATTCATGTTTAGCAGCATCCCATTAACAGCAGTGGGATGAAAATCCAGGAAAGCTGATTTGACCTTACCTTTGGTCAAGATAGTGAATACCTGTCACTTCAAACACTGTCACCTGTGGGCTCCCCCCTCAGCCTCTCACTATCCTGACTTGGAAATATATCGACGTTCTTTTAATGTCACTGGGTCAAAGTGCTAGAATACTTTCCTTAATTTTGGGTCAGCCTACAGCAGGTGGATTGCAGTGGTTCAAGGAGGCAGCTCACCACCACCTCTTCAAGGGCAACTAGTGGCAGGCAATAAATACTGGCCCAGCCAATGACACCCTCATCCCATGAGTGAATAAATCGAAAGTGTGATGGGATTTTGTTTGACTATCTGTAGGTAAGCGTATTTGCTTTAACATAATGAATGAAGGAAATCCAGTTAGAATTAAAGAATTACACAGCAATGAAGAGGCTATTCTTGCCATTATGATTATGTTGTGCTGCATAACGATATAAGAGTTAATGCAAAGGAGGACACTAACCTTCCCATAAGACAATGTTGTAAGGAATCATACTTTGGACCTTGAGGAGGACCTAACATCAAAGTGTTCCTAGCAGCTTCTATAATGGTGTCTGTCATGACAATGTAACTTGGACATGGTGCTATCATGCACCAGAGACCCGGGTTCAATTCCCACCTCAGGCAACTGACTGTGTGGAGTTTGTACATTTTCCCCATGTCTGCGTGGGTTTCCTCCGGGTGCTCCGGTTTCCTCCCACAGTCCAAAAAATGTGCAAGTTAGGTGAATTGGCCATGCTAAATTGCCCGTAGTGTTAGGCGAAGGGGTGAATGGATCTGGGTGGGTTGCTCTTCGGAGGGTCGGTGTGGACCTGTTGGGCCAAAGGGCCTGTTTCCACACTGTAAATAATCGAATCTAATCTAAAATGCACCTTGTTAAAGGCTTCTCATTACACCACTAGGTGGTGCTCTCTTCCACAACTGGCCATACTAGGAAAGAGGACAGTGGCAGCAAATCTACCAGATAGCTCAATACGACATGATCAGCTCAATACAACATGGTGAGCTCAATACAACATGGTGAGCTCAATACAACATGGTGGGCTCAATACAACATGGTGAGCTCAATACAACATGATCAGCTCAATACAACATGGTGAGCTCAATACAACATGGTGAGCTCAATACAACATGGTGAGCTCAATACAACATGGTGAGCTCAATACAACATGGTGAGCTCAATACAACATGGTGAGCTCAATACAACATGGTGAGCTCAATACAACATGGTGAGCTCAATACAACATGGTGAGCTCAATACAACATGGTGAGCTCAATACAACATGGTGAGCTCAATACAACATGGTGAGCTCAATACAACATGGTGAGCTCAATACAACATGGTGAGCTCAATACAACATGGTGAGCTCAATACAACATGGTGAGCTCAATACAACATGGTGAGCTCAATACAACATGGTGAGCTCAATACAACATGGTGAGCTCAATACAACATGGTGAGCTCAATACAACATGGTGAGCTCAATACAACATGGTGAGCTCAATACAACATGGTGAGCTCAATACAACATGGTGAGCTCAATACAACATGGTGAGCTCAATACAACATGGTGAGCTCAATACAACATGGTGAGCTCAATACAACATGGTGAGCTCAATACAACATGGTGAGCTCAATACAACATGGTGAGCTCAATACAACATGGTGAGCTCAATACAACATGGTGAGCTCAATACAACATGGTGAGCTCAATACAACATGGTGAGCTCAATACAACATGGTGAGCTCAATACAACATGGTGAGCTCAATACAACATGGTGAGCTCAATACAACATGGTGAGCTCAATACAACATGGTGAGCTCAATACAACATGGTGAGCTCAATACAACATGGTGAGCTCAATACAACATGGTGAGCTCAATACAACATGGTGAGCTCAATACAACATGGTGAGCTCAATACAACATGGTGAGCTCAATACAACATGGTGAGCTCAATACAACATGGTGAGCTCAATACAACATGGTGAGCTCAATACAACATGGTGAGCTCAATACAACATGGTGAGCTCAATACAACATGGTGAGCTCAATACAACATGGTGAGCTCAATACAACATGGTGAGCTCAATACAACATGGTGAGCTCAATACAACATGGTGAGCTCAATACAACATGGTGAGCTCAATACAACATGGTGAGCTCAATACAACATGGTGAGCTCAATACAACATGGTGAGCTCAATACAACATGGTGAGCTCAATACAACATGGTGAGCTCAATACAACATGGTGAGCTCAATACAACATGGTGAGCTCAATACAACATGGTGAGCTCAATACAACATGGTGAGCTCAATACAACATGGTGAGCTCAATACAACATGGTGAGCTCAATACAACATGGTGAGCTCAATACAACATGGTGAGCTCAATACAACATGGTGAGCTCAATACAACATGGTGAGCTCAATACAACATGGTGAGCTCAATACAACATGGTGAGCTCAATACAACATGGTGAGCTCAATACAACATGGTGAGCTCAATACAACATGGTGAGCTCAATACAACATGGTGAGCTCAATACAACATGGTGAGCTCAATACAACATGGTGAGCTCAATACAACATGGTGAGCTCAATACAACATGGTGAGCTCAATACAACATGGTGAGCTCAATACAACATGGTGAGCTCAATACAACATGGTGAGCTCAATACAACATGGTGAGCTCAATACAACATGGTGAGCTCAATACAACATGGTGAGCTCAATACAACATGGTGAGCTCAATACAACATGGTGAGCTCAATACAACATGGTGAGCTCAATACAACATGGTGAGCTCAATACAACATGGTGAGCTCAATACAACATGGTGAGCTCAATACAACATGGTGAGCTCAATACAACATGGTGAGCTCAATACAACATGGTGAGCTCAATACAACATGGTGAGCTCAATACAACATGGTGAGCTCAATACAACATGGTGAGCTCAATACAACATGGTGAGCTCAATACAACATGGTGAGCTCAATACAACATGGTGAGCTCAATACAACATGGTGAGCTCAATACAACATGGTGAGCTCAATACAACATGGTGAGCTCAATACAACATGGTGAGCTCAATACAACATGGTGAGCTCAATACAACATGGTGAGCTCAATACAACATGGTGAGCTCAATACAACATGGTGAGCTCAATACAACATGGTGAGCTCAATACAACATGGTGAGCTCAATACAACATGGTGAGCTCAATACAACATGGTGAGCTCAATACAACATGGTGAGCTCAATACAACATGGTGAGCTCAATACAACATGGTGAGCTCAATACAACATGGTGAGCTCAATACAACATGGTGAGCTCAATACAACATGGTGAGCTCAATACAACATGGTGAGCTCAATACAACATGGTGAGCTCAATACAACATGGTGAGCTCAATACAACATGGTGAGCTCAATACAACATGGTGAGCTCAATACAACATGGTGAGCTCAATACAACATGGTGAGCTCAATACAACATGGTGAGCTCAATACAACATGGTGAGCTCAATACAACATGGTGAGCTCAATACAACATGGTGAGCTCAATACAACATGGTGAGCTCAATACAACATGGTGAGCTCAATACAACATGGTGAGCTCAATACAACATGGTGAGCTCAATACAACATGGTGAGCTCAATACAACATGGTGAGCTCAATACAACATGGTGAGCTCAATACAACATGGTGAGCTCAATACAACATGGTGAGCTCAATACAACATGGTGAGCTCAATACAACATGGTGAGCTCAATACAACATGGTGAGCTCAATACAACATGGTGAGCTCAATACAACATGGTGAGCTCAATACAACATGGTGAGCTCAATACAACATGGTGAGCTCAATACAACATGGTGAGCTCAATACAACATGGTGAGCTCAATACAACATGGTGAGCTCAATACAACATGGTGAGCTCAATACAACATGGTGAGCTCAATACAACATGGTGAGCTCAATACAACATGGTGAGCTCAATACAACATGGTGAGCTCAATACAACATGGTGAGCTCAATACAACATGGTGAGCTCAATACAACATGGTGAGCTCAATACAACATGGTGAGCTCAATACAACATGGTGAGCTCAATACAACATGGTGAGCTCAATACAACATGGTGAGCTCAATACAACATGGTGAGCTCAATACAACATGGTGAGCTCAATACAACATGGTGAGCTCAATACAACATGGTGAGCTCAATACAACATGGTGAGCTCAATACAACATGGTGAGCTCAATACAACATGGTGAGCTCAATACAACATGGTGAGCTCAATACAACATGGTGAGCTCAATACAACATGGTGAGCTCAATACAACATGGTGAGCTCAATACAACATGGTGAGCTCAATACAACATGGTGAGCTCAATACAACATGGTGAGCTCAATACAACATGGTGAGCTCAATACAACATGGTGAGCTCAATACAACATGGTGAGCTCAATACAACATGGTGAGCTCAATACAACATGGTGAGCTCAATACAACATGGTGAGCTCAATACAACATGGTGAGCTCAATACAACATGGTGAGCTCAATACAACATGGTGAGCTCAATACAACATGGTGAGCTCAATACAACATGGTGAGCTCAATACAACATGGTGAGCTCAATACAACATGGTGAGCTCAATACAACATGGTGAGCTCAATACAACATGGTGAGCTCAATACAACATGGTGAGCTCAATACAACATGGTGAGCTCAATACAACATGGTGAGCTCAATACAACATGGTGAGCTCAATACAACATGGTGAGCTCAATACAACATGGTGAGCTCAATACAACATGGTGAGCTCAATACAACATGGTGAGCTCAATACAACATGGTGAGCTCAATACAACATGGTGAGCTCAATACAACATGGTGAGCTCAATACAACATGGTGAGCTCAATACAACATGGTGAGCTCAATACAACATGGTGAGCTCAATACAACATGGTGAGCTCAATACAACATGGTGAGCTCAATACAACATGGTGAGCTCAATACAACATGGTGAGCTCAATACAACATGGTGAGCTCAATACAACATGGTGAGCTCAATACAACATGGTGAGCTCAATACAACATGGTGAGCTCAATACAACATGGTGAGCTCAATACAACATGGTGAGCTCAATACAACATGGTGAGCTCAATACAACATGGTGAGCTCAATACAACATGGTGAGCTCAATACAACATGGTGAGCTCAATACAACATGGTGAGCTCAATACAACATGGTGAGCTCAATACAACATGGTGAGCTCAATACAACATGGTGAGCTCAATACAACATGGTGAGCTCAATACAACATGGTGAGCTCAATACAACATGGTGAGCTCAATACAACATGGTGAGCTCAATACAACATGGTGAGCTCAATACAACATGGTGAGCTCAATACAACATGGTGAGCTCAATACAACATGGTGAGCTCAATACAACATGGTGAGCTCAATACAACATGGTGAGCTCAATACAACATGGTGAGCTCAATACAACATGGTGAGCTCAATACAACATGGTGAGCTCAATACAACATGGTGAGCTCAATACAACATGGTGAGCTCAATACAACATGGTGAGCTCAATACAACATGGTGAGCTCAATACAACATGGTGAGCTCAATACAACATGGTGAGCTCAATACAACATGGTGAGCTCAATACAACATGGTGAGCTCAATACAACATGGTGAGCTCAATACAACATGGTGAGCTCAATACAACATGGTGAGCTCAATACAACATGGTGAGCTCAATACAACATGGTGAGCTCAATACAACATGGTGAGCTCAATACAACATGGTGAGCTCAATACAACATGGTGAGCTCAATACAACATGGTGAGCTCAATACAACATGGTGAGCTCAATACAACATGGTGAGCTCAATACAACATGGTGAGCTCAATACAACATGGTGAGCTCAATACAACATGGTGAGCTCAATACAACATGGTGAGCTCAATACAACATGGTGAGCTCAATACAACATGGTGAGCTCAATACAACATGGTGAGCTCAATACAACATGGTGAGCTCAATACAACATGGTGAGCTCAATACAACATGGTGAGCTCAATACAACATGGTGAGCTCAATACAACATGGTGAGCTCAATACAACATGGTGAGCTCAATACAACATGGTGAGCTCAATACAACATGGTGAGCTCAATACAACATGGTGAGCTCAATACAACATGGTGAGCTCAATACAACATGGTGAGCTCAATACAACATGGTGAGCTCAATACAACATGGTGAGCTCAATACAACATGGTGAGCTCAATACAACATGGTGAGCTCAATACAACATGGTGAGCTCAATACAACATGGTGAGCTCAATACAACATGGTGAGCTCAATACAACATGGTGAGCTCAATACAACATGGTGAGCTCAATACAACATGGTGAGCTCAATACAACATGGTGAGCTCAATACAACATGGTGAGCTCAATACAACATGGTGAGCTCAATACAACATGGTGAGCTCAATACAACATGGTGAGCTCAATACAACATGGTGAGCTCAATACAACATGGTGAGCTCAATACAACATGGTGAGCTCAATACAACATGGTGAGCTCAATACAACATGGTGAGCTCAATACAACATGGTGAGCTCAATACAACATGGTGAGCTCAATACAACATGGTGAGCTCAATACAACATGGTGAGCTCAATACAACATGGTGAGCTCAATACAACATGGTGAGCTCAATACAACATGGTGAGCTCAATACAACATGGTGAGCTCAATACAACATGGTGAGCTCAATACAACATGGTGAGCTCAATACAACATGGTGAGCTCAATACAA
>NC_057728.1:1949219-1970461 GCF_004010195.1 Chiloscyllium plagiosum | reverse complement strand
ATCAATTCACAATTACCTGTTCTTGCTGAAGTCCTAGATGAGTTGTGTTGATAGCAGCTTTGCATCGACTCTATGACACTGACTGTTTCACAATTTTGAAAGGCAAATGAAGGGCTAGTGCTGGGAGCAGCAACCAAGTCTGGGAGAGAGAGATACCAGGAAGCCACATTGAAATCCAGGTGACTTAACCTTGTCGGTATCAGTAGTGATTGTAATGAAGTAAACCAGGTGGACCTCATAGAATGTGAGATCCCTCGCATCAAGGATTCATACACAAAGCTGGCTGGGGGGGGCGCTGTCCTTCATGAAGCTGGACGTAAGCCATGCGTATTTGCTCTTGAGGTTAGATTCTCAGAAGTATGCAACAATTAATATCCATAGCGGTTTGTACCAATATCTGAGACTGGCGTTTCAGGTATCGTCAGCCTGTGTAATCTTTCAACGGACAATGAAGAATTTTTTACAAGGTCTACCTCAGGTTGCCATTTATCTAGAAGATATGCTAATAACAGGGAAGACCAATAGGGAGCACTTAGAGAACCTGGACTTGGTACTTAGACGTTTCTCCAAGGCGGGTGCATGCCTTAGAAGGGAAAAATGTGTGTTCCAGGCATCTCAAATGACCTACCTGGGCTACAGAATCAAGAAGATCAGGTTACAGGGTGAAAGTGCAGATGCTGGAGATTAGAGTGGTGCTGGAAAAGCACAGCAGGTCAGGCAGCATCCAAGGAGCAGGAAAATCAATATTTCGGGCAGGAGCCCGATTTTCCTGTTCCTCCGATGCTGCCTGACCGGCAAGATCAGGTTACACCCATTGGAATATAAAGAGAGGACAATCAAAGGTGCCCCAGCTCCCATGTTTTTACCAGAACTTAGGTCGTTCCTTGGGCTGGTGAATTATTACAGAAAGGTCATACATAACCTGGCCTCCATTCTGGTAACTTATCATCTCATTAAAAATAGGGTCAGCCTTGGAAATGGTCATGCAGCCAAGACATAACCTTCAGGCAGCTGAAGAAACAGCTATCATCTTCTAAGATGTTGACACACTATGATCACAACTGAGTCCTGGTATTGACATGTGATGCCTTCCCATATGGCATTGGGTTGGTATTAACTCGTAGTTGGCCTAATGGAGAGGAACGCCTGATAGCGTATGTACTTAGGACTTTTTGGCTAATGCAGAGCGTAAATACACCCAGATAGTGAAGGAAGGTTTGGCGGTGATATTTGGAGTCAGGAAGTTCCACCAAAGCTTTACTTACTTAAATTTGTAATAATAAGGGACCATAAACCCCTGATGGGTCTACTTAAAGAGAACAAGGCAGTGCTGCTTATAGCTTCAGGCCGAATCCAGCTGTGGGCTCTAGTACTAAGTGTGGCCAATTACAAATTGGAACATCATCTGGGAGCGCAAGTAGTGAATGCGATGCATTGACCTGCCTCCCGTTGGCAGATACGCCACTGGTGGTACCATCACTGTAGGAATCCGTAATGGTTTAAAATTTTCACAGGGGGAGGGATGTAGTGATTGTAACGGGGTTATCCAGGTGGACCTCACAGAATATGAGTTCCCTAAATGGGGCTGTTAATCTGGTCCAGGTGCTGTGTCTTACCACGGCCAACGTGAGGAAAACTCTATGTAGAGTCAACCCATGGAAGGCTGCTGGACAAGGTAACATCCCTGGCAGAGGGCTCAGAGGATGCTCTGACATACTGGTAGATGTTCTCAGGGACATCTTCAACATCTCCCTGAGCTGCGCCATAGTTTCAACGTGCTTCAAGGCTGCTACCATCATCCCTAAGTCTTCAGCATCCTGTCACAGTGACTACCGCCCCAGTGCAATGACACCCATCATCATGAAGTGTTTTGAGAGGCTCATGATGAGGCTTATTAAGACCTTACTATGCCCTCACTGGACATCCTGTAGTTTGTTTATCGAATAAACCACTCAACAGATGATGCTATTTCCATCTGGCCCTCGCCCACCCCTGGACCAGTAGGACACCTATGTCAGATTATTGTTCATAGACTTCAGTTCTGCATTCAACACTATCATTCCTCTGCACTTGATTGGAAAGCTGAGTCTGCTGGTCTAAATAACTCCCTGTGTAATTGGATCCTGGACTTCCTGACTGGGAGACCTCAGTCAGTCCGGATTGGGAACAGCATCTCCAGCACAGTGGCCCCCAAGCCTGTGTGCTCAGTCCACTGCTGTTCACCCTGCTGACACCCGACTGTGCAGCGATGAACAGCTCAAGTCGTATCATCAAGTTCGCTGATGTGACTGTAGTGAGTCTCATCAGCAGGAATGATGAGTCAGCATACAGAGAGGAGATGCAGCAGCTAATGGACTGGTGCAGAGCCAACAACCTGTCTCTGAATGTGGACAAAATGAAAGAGATGGTTGTTGATTTCAGGAGGGCATGGAGTGACCAGTCTCCACTGGACATCAGCTGCTCTCCCGTGAAGATCGTGAAGAGCATCCAATTTCTTGGCGTACACCTGGCAGAGAATCTCACCTGGACCCTCAACACCAGCTCCGCAGCCAAGAAAGCTCAACAGCGTCTCTACTTTCTGTGCAGGCTGAGGAAAGCCCACCTCCCAGCCCCCATCCTCACCACATTCTACAGAGGGTTCATTAACAGTATCCTGAGCTGCTGCATCACTGTCTGGTTTGGGAATTGCACTATCTCAGATCGTAAGACACTACAACGGATAGTGAGGACAGCCGAGAAGATCATCGGGGTCTCTCTCCCCTCCATTACAGACATTTACACCACACGCTGCATCCGAAAGGCTCAGAGCATTGTGGAAGACCCCACACACCCCTCACTCAAACTCTTCCCCCTCCTGCCATCTGCATTCTGTCTTTTATGGCCAGACTGTGCAACAGTTTCTTCCCCCAAGCCATCAGGCTCCTTATCACAGCATGATCAAACTCTTTCCCATCTGCAATTTATTAGATTCCCTACAGAGTGGAAATAGGCCCTCCAGCCCAACAAGTCCACACCGGTCCTCTGAAGGGTAACCCACCCAGGTCCATTTCCCTCTGATTAATGCACTTAACACACTATGGGCAATTTAGCATGGTCAATTCACCACCTGCACATCATTTTTGGACTGTGGGAGGAAACCAGAGCACCCAGAGGAAAACCATGCAGACACAGGGAGAATGTGCAAACTCCACACAGACAGTCGCCCGAGGCTGGAATTGAACCTGGGTCCCTGGTGCTGTGAGGCAGCAGTGCTAACCACTGTGTCACTGTGCCGCCCTCTTTGCACGACTTCGAACTGCTGCTAGAAAAATGTCTATTATTTATCATTCTTCTAACTTATGGGTTTTGTACTTCTCATGCACTTTATGCCATGTACTAGTGTGCAGTTTGTGCTGTCCATGTAGCACCCTTGATCTGGAGGACCGCTGTCTGGTTTTTACTGTATCGGTTGCATATCGTAGAAAAAAACAAATAAAAAGCTACTCTACTTATTAGGGAGTCATTGCTGACAGGTATAAACAAGAGTGTCAGAGATTCTGTTCACTCTGAGAGCTGGCTCTGAGGGAGCTGGATCAGTGTCAAGGACTCTCCATGTGTAAATAAAAGGTGACTCGGTGATGGGATACTGGCCACTGTGGAGATCAGTATCCCGTCACCATTTCAAATGGCAAGGCATGACCCCTTTTTTGGCCTTTGCCCAATTGTCCTTGGGCAGGGTCTCCAATCAAAAATATTAACTCTGTTTCTCTCTCCAACAGATACTGACAGCATTACAGATTTACAGCATCTGCAATACTTTGCTCCTGGGAAGGTTGTACACAGTCTTCATTTTGAATCACTGCAGTTCATCAGGTGAGTATCAAACCATAGAACATGAACATTACAGCGCAGTACAGGCCCTTTGGCCCTTGATGTTGCCCCAATCTGTGGAACCAATCTGAAGCCCAAGAAACCTACGCTATTCCATTTTCATCCATATGTTTATCCAATGACCATTTATATGCCTTTAGCGTCGGCGAGTTTACTACAGTTGCAGGCAGTACATTCCATGTCCCTACTACTCTCTGAGTAAAGAAACTACCTCTAACATCTGTCCTATGACTATCACCCCTCAATTTAAAGCTATGTCCCCTTATGCTAGCCATCATCATCCGATGAAAAAGTCTCTCCCTGTCCACCCTATCTAACCCTCTGATTATCTTTTATGTCTCAATTAAGTCACCTCTCAACCTTCTTCTCTCCAACGAAAACAGTCTCAAGTCCCTCAGCCTTTCCTCGTAAGACCTTCCTTCCATACCAGGCAACATCCTTGTAAATCTCGTCTGAACTCTTTCCAAAGCTTCCACATCCTTCCTATAATGCGGTGACCAGAACTGCACGCAATGCTCCACGTGCGGCCGCACCAGAGTTGTGTACAGCTGCACCATGACCTTGACACCATCCATAGAGTGATACAACAGAGAAAGAGACCATTTGACTCATCATGGCTTTGGTGACACTATCCACATACTTCCGTTCCCTGCTCATTCCCCAGCTTCATTTTATTTGTTCATGGGATGAGGCCATCATTGGCCAGCATTAATTGCCCAGAAGCCTGTTAAGAATCCCACACATTGCTGTGGGTCTGGAGTCACAAGTAGACCAGGATGGGAGAGGATGGCAGATTTCCTTCCTGAAAATGAACCAAATGGGTTCTCTGGACAATTGAAAGC
The DNA here is from genome assembly GCF_004010195.1 of Chiloscyllium plagiosum. Lineage (NCBI taxonomy): Eukaryota > Metazoa > Chordata > Chondrichthyes > Orectolobiformes > Hemiscylliidae > Chiloscyllium > Chiloscyllium plagiosum. Next base: position 1,965,749 of record NC_057728.1, on the reverse strand, counting down.
ATTGCCATTGTGCCAGCTTTTTAAATCTAGAATTTTCTATTGTTGGATTCCAATGGTTTTCCCTCTGTGATAGTGGGATTGGAAGCCATATCCCCAGATTATTGTTCTGAGGTTCTGAATTATTAGTCCAGTGATATTGCCACTACACTGCACGTCTATAATTCAATTAGATGCCATTGCATCTGATACCATATCCTTACAGTCAGTATATTTCACATTATAACTAATTCTTCTCGATCTGTCTTATAAACACAGTGGCCGCAAGAGTAGGTCAGAGGCTAGGAATCTTGCAGCTTAGCTTCTGACTCCCCAAAGCCTGACAATTACCTACAAGGCAGGAGTGTGATGGAATACTCCCCACTCGCTTAGATGGGTGCAGTTCCAAAAACATGCAACAAGCTTGACACCATCCATGTCAAAGCATCCTGTTTGATTGGCACCACATCACTAAACGTCCACTCCCTCCATTACCAGCACTAAGTAGCTGCTGCTACTGTATACTATCTACAAGGTGCCCTGCCAAAATTCACCAAGGCTCCTCAGACCTTCCGAACCCACAATCACAACCCACAGATGGGCAATGACAGCAGATACATGGGAATACCATCATCTTCAAGATCCCTTCCAAGCCACTCACCACCCTGACTCAGAAATCTATTGCCATTCCTTCACTGCTGCTGGGTCAACATCTTGGAATTCCCTCCTTAAGGGCATTGTCAGTCAACTCAAGCAGATGAACTGCAACGTTCAAGAAGGCAACTCACCATCTCCTTCTCAAGGGCAACTAGAGACAAACAATAAATGCTGGCCCAGCAAGCAACACCCACATCCCATAAATGAATTTTCAAAAATCACATTATACCATATTAAGATTTCACCCCCACATTTCCTTGCATATTGTATTCAGTCTAGTGGGTTACCACTTCCATAGCAAAATCATTATTTACTGCATGCTGTGTAAACCACACATGTTAAGTCTAAGAGTCAACACTGTTTTATGTGCCATGTTTTAATGGCTGCTGCTGAGCACATACTTTAATGGCCAAGATTGAAATCACATGACTATGGCAAGCTTGCCCACTACACTAAATGCAACTGTATTCCCCCAAACACACCCCCAAGTGGGGGGAGTCGATGGCCGAGTGGTATTATCGTTGGGCTGTTAATCCAAAAACCCAGATAACGTTCTGGGGACCCAGGTTTGAATCCCGCTGTGGCAGATGGTGGAATTTGAATTCAATAAGTATCTGGAGTTAAGAATCTAATGATTACTGAATCCATTGCCATTTGTCGAAAAAACCCATCAGGTTCACTAAAGTCCTTTAGGGAAGGAAACTGTCATCCTTAACTGGTCTGGATTACATGTGACTTCAGACCCACAGCAATGTGTTTGACTCTCAACTGCCCTCTGGGCAATTAGGGATGGGTAATAAATGCTGTCTAACCAGCAAGGCCCTCAACACGTGAATGAATAATGAAAAAAAAAACCTTTAATCTGCAAAATCTTAGTTTTTTTTATCCATCATGAATACATCGATTCACAACCCTTCACACAAAAGTCCTTCACTTTTCTACAGACTTGCCAGCTGTTAAGCCCGGACAGCTGCTCCCTGCTGAATTCAGAAACACGGGTCAGTGTTGGTCTCATTACCAGCTGTTTGGACAGATGAAAAGAAGTACTTGTGCATAGTCCCCTCTCCCCCTTTACACTTTGCCCATGAATCTGGTCTTTAAAATGTAACAGGTACACAAATATAATTGAGCTCAATGTTAGAGTCATAGAGATGTACAGCACGGAAACAGACCCTTTGGTCCAACTCGTCCGTGCCAACCAGATATCCTAAATTAATATAGTCCCATTTGCCAGCATTTGGCCCATATCCCTCTAAACCCTTCCTATTTATATACCCATCCAGATGCTTCATAAATGTTGTGATTGTACCAGCCTCTACCACTTCCTCTGGCAGCTCATTCCATACACGCACCACCCTCTGCGTGAAAAAGTTGCCCCTTAGGTCTCTTTTACATCTTTCTCCCCTCACCCTAAACCTATGCCCTCTAGTTTTGGACTCCCCCACCCCAGGGAAAAAGATATTGGTTATTCACCATGTCCATGTCCCTCATGATTTTATAAACTTCCACAAGTTCACCCTTCAGCCTCCGATGCTCCAGGGAAAACATCCCCAGCCTATTCAGCCTCTCCCTATAGCTCTAACTGTCTGACCCTGTCAACATCCTTGTCAATTTTTTCTGAATCTTTCAAGTGTAACAACATCTTTCCTATAGCAGAGAGACCAGAAATGAAGGCAGTATTCCTAAAGTGGCCTCATCAATACCCTGTACAATCTCAACATGACATCCCAACTCCTATACTCAATGCACTGACCAATAAAGTGTATCAAAAGCCTTCCTTGTCTACCTGTGACTCCACCTTCAAGGAACTATGCACCCGAAACTTAAGTGCAGTTCACCATACTCTTTCTGACAGCTACAGAGGACCCATGATCATCCCTTGTGGAATTCTATGGATTCATTGCCGCAGAGGGCTGTGGAGGCCAAGACATTGCGTGTACTTAAGACAGTGATAGACAGGTTCTTAAATACAGATTGGATCAAAGGTTACTGGGAGAAGGTAGGAGAATGGGGTTGAGAAACATATCAGCTATGAGTGAATGATGAATCATACTGGATAGGACAAATGGCATAATTTCTATATCTCATGGTCTTATGCCTAATTGCTCGTATCAATCTTAGTTTTCTAGTGCAAAGGGAGTAACTGAGCGTGAGTTCTGTTCAGGAGATGATAGAGGCTGGAAGTATGGGTCAGACAGCTGAAGGAATGCCCACATCAGAAAGTTTCCCAGCCTCTGCTGAGGGCAAGACAGCTACAGAGAGGATATCAATAGAGGAAAGTAAGAAGAAACGACAAGCTTAAAACAAAAAGAGCCACAGAAGTCATGATAGGAGATTCATAGCTGTGATTTGTTAGCAATTCTTCCTGAGATAAAGCTCACAGGATGGTAAAATAATGACAGAAAGTGCAGGTCGGGCAATAATTGCAGAGACTGCGAGTTGGGGGTTAATGATACTGGTCGATGTCCATACATCAGAAGCAAGCAGCTACTGATCTGACTAGCAGCTGAGACATTGAGGAACAGCTTCAGAAGGCACCACAGGGATCAGATCCTGAGCTCATGATGCCGGATATGTAGGAAGTAAGAACATACGAAAGGAAAAGTGTGCATTTATCTAACGCCTTTTGAATGAGTCACTGTCATTAAGCTGGCAGTCTGTGTGAGAACAGTCAGCAGTATGGGTTGGTGGGATTGGTATTCCCTGGGCAAAACTCACTGACTTATCTTCAAAAGAGTGCCATTACCACAGTTGGTATCTACCTGAAGGAGTCTTAGCTTAGCTGGGCACAAGTCCAACCATGCAGCACTTCCTCACCACAGCAGTGATGTATAAGCCTGGATCATGTGACTCAAGGCAATGTCTGAGTCCCACTTAGGGTTACCAACAGAATGACGAACAAAGAGACAACCTGAAGGGATTGGACTAAGTGTGGGCATCTTGAATGGAGACTCAGTTAGTATCAGTCCAGGGAAAGGGGTTTTGTTCCCCACAGATACTGTCCCAAAAGGCTGAGGGGATGCTCCAAAAGTAGAAAGGAGCTAAAATATTGTGGTCAGAAAGGGACCCAATCTCCCAACTGTGGCTCAACCAGTATCTCATAAAGGTTCAGTATAATATCTTTCCTCTTGCACTCCACACCTCTATTTATAAATCATAGAGCTCCTACAGTGGATTCGGTCCATTGAGCCCACATCTACCCTCTGAAGAGTATCCCACCCAGAACTCCACCCACTCCCACCCAGACTCCCCCTGCTTCCCATCCCCCCAACATCCCTGTAATCCTGTATTTTCCCATGGCTAATTGACCTAGCTTGTACATCCCAGGACACTAATGTTAATTTAGCATAGCCAATCCACTCAACCTGCACATCTCTGGACTGTGGGAGGAAACCGGAACACTTGGACGAAATCCATGCAGCAACGGGGAGACTCCACACAGACAGTCACCCGAGGCTGGAATTGACCCCAGGTCCCTGGTGCTGTGAGGATCCCAGTGTGCAATTTTAACAGTTTAGTCAAGCCTTCTTTAAAGTTTTATATAAAAATCTAGTTATAGTGGCTGTGGCCTGTATGCTAAGACTGAAGATAGAGATGGGAAATCAGACTGGAACAGCACAACACTCTTGTTGGTTTGGGTTGAGGCTTCTAGCTGATGTGGAACTGGTCAGTGCTTGGTGCTATGTTGGTCTTGAGAGACTCAGTGTATTCACCAGGTACATTTCCATGACATCTCTTAGCTAAGTTGTTGACTTTTTTCATCCATAGGAGGTAAGGTATTACCCAGCCATAATTGCCCTGGTGCAAGGTGGTGGTGTGCTGCAGTCCACATGGTGCGGGTACACGTCCAGTGCCAGGAGGAGTGGAGGCTCGATGGAATTTGAAGCACAAGAGCACGGTGTTTTAATTGAAAGAAACAGAAGTGAATTTTTTTTAAAAATTTTATTAACACGGTGTCTACACACTTGGACCAGAAGGAGAATCTTACTTTGGTTACAGAGATAGCTGGAGGGGCAGGTAGCATTGAGGAAGAAGCTGCAGGAGAACATGGGCTATCCAGGACTATGGGCGAAGAAGTGGCAGATGGAATACAATGTGGGAAAGTGTGAGGTTATACACTTCTGCGGGAAGAATAGAGGGGTATCCTATTTTCTAAATGGGGAAAACCTCCCAAAATCTGAAGGACAAATGGACTTGTGAGTTCTAGTTCAGGACTGTCTTAAATTTAACATGCATGTTCAATTGGTGGTTAGGAAGGCCAATGCAATGTTAGCACTTGTTTCAGGGGGGGGTCGAGAGTACAAAAGTAGAGATGTACTGTTAAGGTTGTATAAGGCTCTGGTCAGATCGAATTTGGAATATTGTGAGCACTTTTGGGCTCTTTATCTAAGGAAGGATATGCTGGTTTTGGAGGGATTCAAGAGGAGGTTTACAGGAATGATCCTGGGTTTGTTAAAAGAGAAGCAGTTGAGGACTCTGGGTCTGTACTTGATAGAGATGAGAAGGATGAGAGTGGGGATCTGATTAAAACTTATAGAATACTGAGGGGCCTGGTTAGAGTGGACATGGAGAAGGATGCTTCCACAAGTAGGAGACATTAGGACCTAAGGGCACAGGCTCAGAATGAAGAACGGCTCTTCAGAACTGAGATAAGGAGGAATTTCTTCAGCCAGAGAGTAGTTAATCTGTAAAACTCAAAAGAGGCCAAGTCATTGAGTGACAGAGATAGACAGGTTCTTGATTGAGAAGGGAATCAAGGGTTACAGTGAGAAGGCAGGAGAATGGGATCGAGAAACATATCAGCCATGATCAAATGGTGGAGCAGAGAGAATGGTATGAATGGCCTAACTCTGGTCCTGTTTTTATGGACTTACGGTCATTCTCTCTCGACTTTTCCAACATGCTTTCCCAATTCTCATCGCAAGCCCTGGAGCAGATCTTGAATGCACAGTCTCCAGGAGGATTACCCGACAGTGGTTGTCGGCACCCTAATTGGGGATTGCAAGCTGAAATCTTAGTTTCCTACATTTTCCCAAGTGTCTGGTCTTGCCTCTCCCTCCCAATCTCTGCTCTCATTGCTCTTACTGAGGTTTGGTGACAATTTTGAGCGTCAAAGTGGAAAAGGTTTAAGCACTGCTCACATAGAGCCAAGGCTGCTATCAATTGAGGTAAGCTAACACGTGCAACTTAATCTCTCATAGAATCATACAGCAAGACACAAACTCTCAGGCCAACTCGTCCATGCTGACCACATATCCTAATTTAATCTAGTCCCATTGGCCAGCATTTGGACTTGTTTAATTGTTGTAATTATACCAGCCTTCACCGCTTTTTCTGGCAACTCATTCCATACACACTCCATCCTCTGCGTGAAAAAGTTGCCCCTTAGATCCCTTTTGTATCTTTCCCCTCTCATCTTAAACCTATACCCTCTAGTTCTGGACTCCCCTTCCCTCGGGAAAAAAGACCGTGGCTATCCACCCTATCCATATCCCTTATGATTTTATAAACTTCTTTGGGCGGCACGGTGGCACAGTGGTTAGCACTGCTGCCTCACAGCGCCAGAGACCTGTGTTCAATTCCCGCCTCAGGTGACTGACTGTGTGGAGTTTGCACATTCTCCCCGTGTCTGCGCGGGTTTCCTCCGGGTGCTCCGGTTTCCTCCCACAGTCCAAAGATGTGCAGGTTAGGTGAATTGGCCATGCTAGATTGCCCGTAGTGTTAGGTAAGGGGTAAATGTAGGGGTATGGGTGGGTTGCGCTTCGGTGGGTCGGTCTGGACTTGTTGGGCCGAAGGGCCTGTTTCCACACTGTAAGTAATCTAATCTAATCTATAATGTCAACCCTCAGTCTCTGATGCTCTAGGGAAAATAGCCCCAACATATTCATCCTCTCCTTATAGCTCAAATCCTCCAACCCTTGTAAATCTTTTCTGCATCCATTCAAGTTTAACATTTTTACCATTGCTGGGAGACCAGAGGGAGGAATTGCAGGCAACATGGGAAGGAGCATTGCTCGGAGAGGAACCCAAGTTCCGAATGAAATGCTCACAGCAGAAGTGAGAGGGGTAGGAATTGTTTTTGAAGGTATTTTCTGACTCTAGCCTCCCGGCTGTGTGGACTTCCAGTTGCAGTCTGGCACATGGCATGGAGACAGTGAGGCCATGACGAACCATCGTCACCTTATGCAAAAAAGTGCTCTTACATAGATCATTGAGTGCTTTCAGTTGGAACAGGCAGAATATGAGATAGCAGCTGCACAGTGAATTCATTTGCAGAACCAGTCTGCTGCAACTCAAAACGAGATAAGAAATGAATAGAGGACTTGAGATACGGCATACTCTTTGCCTTGATCGAGCACTGGCTGTATAATCAGAACCTGCTTCCCCTCAAAGTCACGCAGAAGGACTTCACTGTGACTCAGATGCAAAATCCCCACTGAAAGATCGAGGCTTATGGTGCAGGATGCGAGATAGCAAGTTTATTCCAGTCAAACAGCAGACATGTGACACAAAATGGTAGGGGAGGCAACAGGAGGCAGAAGAGTGCAATTAAAGTGATCACTCTTTCAATATTGAAGCCCGCTCGCCACCCTGACTGGAAAATATATCACCGTTAGAAACTTACAAACATTGAAAACAACTGCAGGAGTAGGCCATTCAATCCTGTACCACTATTCAATATGATCATGGCTGATCATGTAATCTCAGTATCCCACTCCCACTTTCTCTCTGTGACCCTTTAGCCACAAGAGCCATGTCCAGCTCCCTCTTGAATATATTAGATTAGTTACAGTGTGGAAACAGGCCCTTCGGCCCAACAAGTCCACACCGACCCGCCGAACCGGAGCACCCGGAGGAAACCCACGCAGACACGGGGAGAATGTGCAAACTCCACACAGTCAGTCGCCTGAGGCGGGAATTGAACCCAGGTCTCTGGGGCTGTGAGGCAGCAGTGCTAACCACCGTGCCGCCCCCAAATATATATATATATATATTGAACGAACTGGCCCCAACAGCTTCCTGTGGGAGAGAATTTCTCAGGTTCACCACTCTGAGCGAAGAAATGTTTCCTCATGTCAGTCCTGAGCAGCTTATCCCTTATTCTTAAAATGTGACCCCAAGTTCTGGACTTCCCCAGCATCGGGAACATTCTTCCTGCATCGAGTCTGTCCAGTTCCATCAGGATTTTATGTCTTTGTATGAGATTCCCTCCTAATTCTTCTAAATTCCAGTGAGTACAAGCCCAGTCAATCCAGTCTTTCTTCATTTGTCAGTCCTGCCATCCTGTGAATCAGTCTGGTGAATCTTCACTGGACTCCCTCAAGACCAAGAGATACAACAGCTCCCCAAATTCAGTCAGCACAAAGCCACAACAATTGCAATCAGGTTTAAGGGTGCTGTAATTAAGTTAAATTGGGAATCCACAACCTCACTGAAGATGTAACTTTAATTCTGGGCATTAGTATTCAACTAAGTGTAGGTTTTAGTGTCGAAATCTGTATCTCATTTCTCACAGTGCGGCAGATTAATGAACCCTCTTCTCCCTGCTGAAAATGTTTATCTTCGAGTGTTTATCTGTCCTGCCAGACTCACATTTCATTACTGGACTGTGGTAGGGTCTGACCAAAGCTCACTGTACTACATCACTGCTGCTTTCAGCTTCTTTTGACAGTGGGAAACTACTGGGAGTCAGAAGGTGAAAGGCAGAGGCAAAACAAGGGAGGGAGGAGATAGGGGAATGTGGAGGCAAGTGGAGAGAAAGGTAGAGGGGCGGGCAGGAATTGAGGATACAAGAGATATTGGCAAGAAGGATCGAGTGCAGGAGGAGAGCGGGAGCATGAAGAAGCAGGGTGAGGAGGAAAGAGAGAGGAACAGAAGGTGGAAGAGAAAGAGAAAGAGAGAGACAAAGCAAAGGGAGAAGGTTAGGGGTGAGGGAGCAAAGGATGGAGAGAATGGGGACTGGGGTAAATGGAGAAAGAAACAAAAAGGGTGAGGAAAGAAAAGGGGTAATATGTAGAGGAGTGAAGGAGGAAAGCTCAGTCTGGAGGAAATGCTCCAAGATGATGAAATATAAATGGGGCTATGTGGTGGCTCAGTGGTTAGTCTCTGCAAACTCCACAGACAGTCACCCAAGGCAGGGATTGAACCTGGGTCCCTGGCGCAGTGCTAACCACTCAGCCATCATGCCACCCACTTGAGTTGTTTTCTGAGTTGGTTTCCTGCAAGGTCCAAAGATGAGTTGGACCAAAGGGTCTGTTTCCGTGTTGTACACCTCTATGATTCTATGTGCAGGTTAGGTGGATTGGCCATGCTAAATTGCCCGTCGAGTCCAGGGATGTGCAGGCTAGGTGGGCTAGCAGGGAAACACAGGGCTAGGGTAGGGGGCATAAATCTGGTTGGGATGCTCTTCAGACGGTTGGTATGGACTCGATGGACCGAATGGCTTGCTTCCACACTATAGGGATTCTATGTATTTTAAGAGTTACACTACAAGGCCTGAGCAATATTTGCCATACAAATTTGTAAAAGCTGTACTTCTGAATCTAAACTTTGAATCAGAAAGTGAAAGGATACACCTTTACATTTGTGAATAGGTTTCTAACACCGGTTTTTATCCTGTAACCTGGAGGTGAAAAGCTGGCACATTCTGACATATTTGTTCAGAAATCAGATTCCATTTTCTCTCTGTTGGATGTTGTGCCTTTCCATAATTTTCTGCTCAGTGTCCTGGCCAATCTTTTTATCCAACATCACTAAGATAGATCCTGCGCATTGATTCACTGGTGGTGTTGGGGAAGGGGCGTGGGACTGTGGAGACTTACTGCCTCATTTCCCACTTCACTACAGCGACCTAGATTCAGAAATGCTTTGTCAGCTGGGATCTGTTTTGGAACGCTTTAAGGGCTGTGAAAAGCTCGATAATGGTGCAAATCTTCCTGTTTTTTTTCTTTCCCTGCCAATAATTCCACTCAACACCTTCCTTCAGATTACTCTCACAACACCTGGTTCTCCCACTGTGCGATGACTACTCGCAATCACTCAACCAGACGTTTTGTAAAACAAAACAGGTTTCTGAGTTTAACTCTGAGTGAGATCTGGATGACTGTGCCTGAGTTGGTAGTCAACCCTTGGATTTTTTTATATAACTGGCTCAAGAAAATTAGTCCCACATCTCCTTGACCTCTGACTTTTAAGATTTCTGTCAACTCCCCTTTTCCCTTCAAACAGCCAGGCTAATTTAGAGGCTGAGGCGAGTTCACTCAAACACTAAACACCTGCTAAATGACTTAAAACAATGCTATTCAGAAATTATTCTTCACATTGACAAGTTGGCAGCTAGACTCCAGACCATTTATGGGGTGGATTCAAGGTTTCTTTACGCCTTCACGATTAAAGCCTTGTTTGAAATGAAAGGGGTTTCCCTTCCAAGATGGAGATGGGGAGAAATGATTTCTCTCAGTGGGTCTTGACACTTTGTAACACACTTGTCCAGAGAGCAGTGGCGGTGGAATCATTCAGTATTTTTTGAGGCAGAGGTGGCTGGATTCTTGACCAGCAAGGCCACAATTCTGTGTCAATTCTGGTCCCCCTCCTATCGGCAGGAAGTTGTGAAACTTGAAAGGGTTCAGAAAAGATTCTCAAAGATATTGCCAGGGTTGGAGGGTTTGAGCTAAAAGGTGAGGCTGAATAGGTTGGGGTTGTTTTCCCTGTCGAATCGGAGGCTGATGGTTAACATTATAGAGGTTTATAAAATCATGAGGGGCACAGGTAGAGCAAATAAACAAGGTCTTTTCCCTGGGTTGGGGGAGGACAGAACCAGAGGGTATAGGTTTACCGTGAGAGGGGAAAGATATAAAAGGGACCTAAAGGACAACTTTTTCACACAAAGGGTGGTGCGTGTTTGGGATGAGCTGCCCCAGGAAGTGGTGGAGACTGGTACAATTACAACATTTAAAAGGCATCTGGATGGGTATATGAGTAGGAACGGTTTAGAGGGATATGGGCCAAGTGCTGGCAAATGGGTCTAGATTAATTTAGGATATCTGGTCGGTATGGATGAGTTGGACCGAAGGATCTGTTTCCATGCTGTACATCTCTATGATTCTATGACTCTATAATCAGATCAGCAATGACCTGACTGAGTAAATATTCAGACAACATTTCAACTGTTCTTACAAAAAAATAAGCAGCTTTACAAACTGACCCATAGATTTGGTTAAATCTTTCCTTCTCTGCTGCTTTGAAAGGTGATTGTTTCATTTGAGAAAAGCGCATCTAGTTCTCTCGCCTTTTTTGCAAGACTTCATAGGGAGGGCGAGGAAGAATGCAGGACTCTTTGCAAAAAATGGAAGCTTATTTGGGAAAAGGCACACTATTCTCTTGCCGAATAGAGATATTCTGGCAGGGTGAAGAAATTGAAAATTATGTTATAATAAAGGTGGGAAAGATAACTCCTGTGGGGACTGCCACAATACATTTATGGAAATGGACTGCTGGCTGAATGGGATTAGAATAGTGAGAGGGTTCTTTTGACCAGTGCGGACTTGATGTGCCAAAGGGCCTTTTTCTGTGCTACAGCCTTCTGCGCTCAAGGGGCTGAATGGTCTATTTCCGCTCCTAATTCATCAGTCCGTACGCTCCTCTTGTGTTGGGAAGGGCGCATCTTTCACGGGAGAAGATGAAGCATTTATACTTAGATTTATTGTCACACATGTATAAAAATACAGTGAAATGTGTTTTTTACGTGTTGTACACAAAGTATCACCTGCACCTTCACCATTTCGAAACACGGAATATAATGTAGGATTACACTGCAATAGAGTTAGTTTTTCTCTCTTCTTATTCCTCCTCTTCCAGTCGCTACATGACATTGGCTGGGGTTTCTGTAATGGACCCCGGGATCTCTGTAATGGGCTCCGGGGATTATGTAACGCGCTATGGGGTCTCCATAACGGGCTTCAGAGTCTCTGTAACACACCCTGGGGTCTCTGTAACTGGGCCGGGGTCTCTGTAACAGGCTTTGGGGTCTCTGTAACACACCCCGGGGTCTCTGTAACTGGGCCGGGGTCTCTGGAACACGCTTCGGGGTCTCTGTAACACGGTCTGGGGTCTCTGTAACACACTATGGGGTCTCTGTAACAGGCTCTGGGGTCTCTATAACATGCTCCGGAATCTTTGTAACTAGCCCCAGGGTCTCTGTAATACGCTCCGGGTTCTCCGTAACACGCTCCGGGGTCTCTGTAAGAGGCTTCGGGGTCTCTGTAACACACCCCAGGGTCTCTGTAACAGGCCCCGGGATCTCTGTAACACACTATAGGGTCTCTGTAACACACTCCGGGGTCTCTGTAACTGGCCCCAGGGTCTCTGTAATACGCTTCGGGTTCTCTGTAACACGCTATGGGGTCTCTATAACAGGCTTCGGGGTCTCTGTAACAAACCCTGGGGTCTCTGTAACAGGTCCCGGGGTCTCTGTAACAGGCCTTAGGATCTCTGTAACACGGTCCGGGATCTCTGAAACAGGCCCGGAGTCTCTGTAACACACTCCGGGGTCTCTGTAACAGCCCCAGGGGTCTCTGTAAGAGGCTCCGGGATCTCTGTAACAGGCCCCAGGGTCTCTGTAATACGCTCCAGGGTCTCAATAACATGCTCCAGGGTCTCTGTAACAGGGCCCGCGGTCTCTGTAACATGTCCAGGGTCTCTGTAACAGACTCCGGGGTCTCTGTAAGAGGCTCTGGGGTCTCTGTAACACACTCCGGGGTCTCTGTAACAGGCCCTGGGACCTCTGTAACAGACTCCCGGGTCTCTGTAACAGGCTCCGGGGCGTCTGTAACACGCCCCAGAGTCTGTGTAACATGCCCCGGGGTCACTGTAACACACTCCGGGGTCTCTGTAACATGCTACGGAGTCTCTGTAACATGCCCCAGGGTCTCTGTAATACGCCCCGGGGTCTCTGTAACATGCCCCGGAGTCTCTGTAATACGCCCCAGGGTCTCTGTAATACGCCCCGGGGTCTCTGTAACAGGCCTCGGGGTCTCTGTAACATGCCCTGGTGTCTCTGTAATACGCCCCAGGGTCTCTGTAACATGCCCCGGTGTCTCTGTAACATGCCCCGGAGTCTCTGTAACACACTCCAGGGTCTCTGTAACACGCCCCGGAGTCTCTGTAACAAGCCCCGGGGTCTCTGTAACAGGCCCCGGGGTCTCTGTAACACACTCCAGGGTCTCTGTAACAGGCACCGGGGTCTCTGTAACATGCCCCGGTGTCTCTGTAACACGCCCCAGGGTCTCTGTAACACGCCCCGGAGTCTCTGTAACAAGCCCCGGGGTCTCTGTAACACGCCCCGGAGTCTCTGTAACAAGCCCCGGGGTCTCTGTAACATGCCCCGGAGTCTCTGTAACATGCCCCGGAGTCTCTGTAACACACTCCGGGGTCTCTGCAACAGGCCCCGGGGTCTCTGTAACAAGCCCCGGGGTCTCTGTAACACACTCTGGGGTCTCTGTAACACACTCCGGGGTCTCTGTAACAGGCCCCGGGGTCTCTGTAACATGCCCCGGAGTCTCTGTAACAGGCCCCGGAGTCTCTGTAACATGCCCCGGTGTCTCTGTAACACGCCCCGGGGTCTCTGTAACAGGCCCCGGGGTCTCTGTAACATCCCCGGAGTCTCTGTAACAGGCCCCGGAGTCTCTGTAACATGCCCCGGTGTCTCTGTAACACGCCCCGGGGTCTCTGTAACATCCCCGGAGTCTCTGTAACATGCCCCGGTGTCTCTGTAACATGCCCCGGTGTCTCTGTAACACGCCCCGGGGTCTCTGTAACAGGCCCCGTGGTCTCTGTAACACACTCCAGGGTCTCTGTAATACGCCCCAGGGTCTCTGTAACATGCCCCGGGGTCTCTGTAACAGGCTCAGGGGTCTCTGTAACAGGCTCCGGGGTCTCTGTAACACGCTCCGGGGTCTCTGTAACAGGCTCCGGGGTCTCTGTAACACACTCCGGGGTCTCTGTAACAGGCTCAGGGGTCTCTGTAACAGGCTCCGGAGTCTCTGTAACACACTCCGGGGTCTCTGTAACACGCTCCGGGGTCTCTGTAACAGGCTCCGGGGTCTCTGTAACAGGCCCCAGGGTCTCTGTCACACATTCCGGGGTCTCTGTAACAGGCCCCAGGGTCTCTGTCACACACTCCAGGGTCTCTGTAACAGGCCCCGGGGTCTCTGTAACAGGCTCCGGGGTCTCTGTAACACACTCCAGGGTCTCTGTAATACGCCCCAGGGTCTCTGTAATAGGCCCCGGCGTCTCTGTAACACACTCCAGGGTCTCTGTAATACGCCCCAGGGTCTCTGTAACAGGCCCCGGGGTCTCTGTAACACACTCCAGGGTCTCTGTAACACGCCTCGGGGTCTCTGTAACAGGCCCCAGGGTCCCTGTAACACACTCCGGGGTCTCTGTAACACGCCCTAGGGTCTCTGTAACACGCCCCAGGGTCTCTGTAACAGGCCAAGGGGTCTCTGTAACACGCTCTGGGATCTCTGTAACAGGTCCTATGGTCTCTGTAAGATGCTCTGGGGTGTCTGTAACATGCTCCGGGGTCTGTGTAACATGCCCTGGGGTCTCTGTAACAGGCCCCGGGGTCTCTGTAACGCCTCGGGGTCTCTGTCACACACTCCAGGGTCTCTGTAACAGGCTCCGGGGTCTCTGTAACAGGCCCCGGGGTCTCTGTAACACACTCCGGGGTCTCTGTAACACGCCCCAGGGTCTCTGTAACACGTCCTGGGGTCTCTGTAACACACTCCAGGGTCTCTGTAACAGGCTCCGGGGTCTCTGTAACAGGCTCCAGGGTCTCTGTAACAGGCTCTGGTGTCTCTGTAACATACTCCAGGATTTCTGTAACAGGCCTCGGGGTCTTGGTTATGGGCTTCCGCTGCTGCCACCTCCGCAACCGCCATGTGCCTGAGGAGGTGTGGGTTTCATACCTCCTGTTCTCCATTGTATGCTCCTCCAGAAGCAGCCACCAGTCCACCATCCATCCTTTTTGCCAATGCTTCCAATCCTTCAGGCCTCCGGGCCCAGCTACAGACCTGGACCTTGGCTGGGGCAGTTAGCCCGGAACCTTGGTGGGAGCTTTCCATTGTGTGGAGAAAACCATAGATGCTCCAACAATGAAAGGGTTAACCTCTGGGCATGATCAAACATCCTTGCACTTGAACTGATGTCATGAAGTGAAGTGGAACAGTTAATCTCCCGTCTCATTTGACAATATGAATATCAGAGTAATCCATGCAATGAGATCGTGTACCTTGCTAGATGTTACACGAGTGCTGAAAAGTGGAACCTGTATAGGTGAATCAGTCAACAACAGATGGTGCACAGTTAAAAATGACGCCTAAGTATTCACTGCTAATCCTGGATAGGCAAGATTAGATTAAGATGAAAATGTCAAGGACCTGAAATACTTACTCCGCTTTCTTGCTGCTAGGTTTCTGAGTTTCTGCAGCCTTTTCTGACTTGATTTCAGATTTTCAGCATCTGCGGTACTTACTTTGGCTTATTCTGCATTTAGTGTCATAGAGTTGTACAGCACAGAAAAAGACTCTTCAGTCCAACTTGTCCACAACTATCTGATACCCTAAACTGATCTTGTTGCATTTGTCAGCATTTAGCCCATGTCCCTCTGAACCTATCCTATTCATGTACCCATCCAAATGCCTTTTAAATGTTCCAAATGTACCCACCTCCACCACTTCCTCTGGCAATTCATTCGAGACATGCACTACCCTCTGTGTGAAAAATGTGCTCCTCAGGTCCCTTTTATATCTTTCCCCTCTCATTTTAAACCTATGCCGTCTAGTTCCCACCCTGGGGAAAAGACATAGAACATAGAACATTACGGCACAGTACAGGCTCTTCGGCCCTCGATGTTGTGCTGACCTGTGAAAATAATCTGATGCCCATCTAACCTACACCATTCTATTATTATCCATATGTATGTCCAATGCCATTTAAATGCCCTTAATGTCGGCAAGTCTACGACTGTTGCAGGCAGGCTGTTCCATGCCCCAAATATACTCTGAGTGAAGAAACTACCCCTAATATCTGTCCTAAATCTATCACCCCTCAATTTAAAGTGATGTTCCCTCATGTTAGCCTTCACCATCCGAGGAAAAGGGCTCTCCCTGTCCACCCTATCTAACCCTCTGATTATCTTATACGTCTCAATTAAGTCACCTCTCAACCTTCTTCTCTCTAACAAAAACAACCTCAGTTCCCTCAGCCTTTCCTCCATACCAGGCAACATCCTAATAAATCTCCTCTGAACCCTTTCCAAAGCTTCCACATCCTTCCTATAATGTAGTGACCAGAACTGCAAATAATGTTCTATGTGCGGACTTACCAGTGTCTTGTACAGCTGAAACATGACCTTGTGGCTCTGAAACTCAATCCCCCTATCAATAGACAATAGACAATAGGTGCAGGAGTAGGCCATTCTGCCCTTTGAGCCTGCACCACCATTCAATATGATCATGGCTGATCATCCTTAATCAGTATCCTGTTCCTGCCTTATCTCCATAACCCTTGATTCCACAATCCTTGAGAGCTCTATCCAACTCTTTCTTAAATGAATCCAGAGACTGGGCCTCCACTGCCCTCTGGGGCAGAGCACTCCACACAGCCACCACTCTCTGGGTGAGAAAGTTTATCCTCATCTCTGTCCTAAATGGTCTATCCCGTATTTTTAAGCTGTGTCCTCTGGTTCGGCACTCACCCATCAGCGGAAACATGTTTCCTGCCTCCAGAGTGTCCAATCCTTGAATAATCTTATATGTCTCAATCAGTTCCTCTCCCAGTCTTCTAAACTCAAGGGTATACAAGCCCAGTCGCTCCAGTCTTTCAGCGTAAGGTAGT
>NC_057728.1:1942454-1949159 GCF_004010195.1 Chiloscyllium plagiosum | reverse complement strand
GCTTCTATACTCAATCCCTCTTGTTATGAAGGCCAGCATGCTATTAGCCTTCTTCACTACCCGCTGTACCTGCATGCTTACCTTCATTGACTGGTGTACAAGAATACCCAGATCTCTCTGTGCTGCCCCTTTACCTAAATTTATTCCATTTAGGTAGTAATCTGCCTATCCTGTTCTTGCCACCAAAGTGGATAACCATACATTTATCCACATTAAACTGCATCTGCCATGCATCTGACCACTCACCTAACCTGTCCAGGTCACCCTGTAATCTCCTAACATCCTCATCACATTTCACCCTGCCACCCAGCTTAGTATCATCAGCAAATAATTGCAGATTGAAGCTTATTGTATTATGGTCACTACTTCCCAATGGCTCCTTCACATAGAGGTCCCTGATCAATTCTGGTTCGTTGCACAATACCAGATCCAGAATTGTCTTCTCCCTGGTAGGCTCCAGCACCAGCTGTTCTAAGAATCCATCTCGGAGGCACTTCACAAAGTCTCTTTCTTGAGGTCCAAAACCATCCTGATTCTCCCAGTCTACCTGCATGTTGAAATCCCCCATAATAACTGTAGTAGCATCTTTGCGACAGGCCAATTTCAGCTCCTTATTCAACTTACATTCGACATCCAGACTATTGGGGGATCTGGGGGCCTGTAGATAACTCCCAAGAGGGTCTTTTTACCCTTAGAACTTCTCAGCTCTATCCATACTGACTCTTCATCTCCTGATTCTAGGTCCCCCCGTGCAAGGGACTGCATATCATCCCTTACCAATATGGCCAGCCCACCCCCTCTGCCCGTCAGTCTGTCCTTACGATAGCACATATATCCTTGAATATTCATTTCCCAGGCCCTGTCCACTTGAAGCTACGTCTCAGTTATCCCCACAATATCGTATCTGCCAATTTCCAAAACAGCCTCAAGCTCATCCATCTTATTTCTAATGCTTCGTGCATTCATGTATAGTATTTTTAGTTTGTTACTGCCCTCACCCTCCCCATCAACTCCTAATTCACTCAACCTTACAGCATGATCCCTTTTTGAGTTTTCTGCCTCATTGATTTTTTAGATTACTTTACAGTGTGGAAACAGGCCCTTCGGCCCAACAAGTTCACACCGACCCGCCAAAGCGCAACCAACCCATACCCCTACATTTACCCCTTACTTAACACTACGGGCAATTTATCATGACCAAATCACCTGACCTGCACATCTTTGGACTGTGGGAGGAAACCGGAGCACCCGGAGGAAACCCATGCAGACACAGGGAGAATGTGCAAACTCCACACAGACAGTCGCCTGAGGCGGGAATTGAACCCGGGTCTCTGGCGCTGTGAGGCAGCAGTGCCGCCCACAACAGTTGTCTTTCTTGTCTTCCCTTGTTCTAACTTTTCCTTCAATTTCCTTCTTAAACATCCAGTTTGTCCCCCCACCTGGTATTTAGTTTAAATGTAGCTGTGTTGCAGTAGCAAACCTGCCTGCCAGAATGCTGGTCCCTAACCTATTAAGATGCAAACCGTCTCTCTTGTAGAATTTATGCTTACCACAAAACTTACCAATAAATGCCAATACATCATATGCATTCTTAACAACCCTATCAACCTGGATGGCAACTTTCAGGGATTTCTGCACCTGGACACTGAGATCTCTCTACTCATCTACACTGCCAAGAACTTTACTATTAGCCCAGCACTCTGCATTCCTGTTGCTTCTTCCGAAGTGAACTACCTCACACTTTTCCACATTAAACTCCATTTGCCACTTCTCAGTCTCAGACCTTGGCAACTCTCCCTCTCCATGCCCTTCTTGATTTTATAAACCCCTATAAGCTCACCCCTCAGCCTCCAATGCTCCAAGCTAAAAGGCCCCAGCCTATTCAGCCTCTCCATAT
Source organism: Chiloscyllium plagiosum (assembly GCF_004010195.1). NCBI lineage: Eukaryota > Metazoa > Chordata > Chondrichthyes > Orectolobiformes > Hemiscylliidae > Chiloscyllium > Chiloscyllium plagiosum. The sequence continues at coordinate 1,947,262 of NC_057728.1, read as the reverse complement.
AGCTCAAGCACTTCAACCTCAGCAACATCCTCGTAGACCTTTCCTACACTCTTTCAACATCTTTGCAATAGCAGGGATAAATTGCCCGTCCCTAGCTGGCCTTGAAAAGGCGATAATGAGCTGCCTTCTTGAATCTCTAAATGCACTCTAGGTAGACCCACAATGCCCTAATGGAGGTAATTTCAGGACTTTGACAGGAATGGTGACATATTTCACAATTAGGATGGTGAGTGGCTGGGAGGGGAAGTTGTGCGTGGCGGCATTCCCATGCATCTACTACTGTGAATATTCTAGGTCATCTCATGTGAGTCTCTCTCCTGGTGTGAAACACTATTCAGGCACTGTCACTCTCCCTGTGTCACTCTGCTCAGTTAGTGCTTCAACCAGGTATTTACAACAAAAGAACAGATCAGCACGTCAGACATCCCAAAGTAACTAATATTCAATCAGGGACAGTAACTCACCAAAATTAATGTTAAGAGAAAACAGGGGTGAATGAAAAAATAAAACACAGCAAATTCCTTGGATCAAATGGTTTCTGTTGCAGAACTGAAAGGGAAATCTCAATTGAAAGGTAAGTAATAAGGATGTTGAGATTTAGATAAAAACAGAAATTCAGCAGGTCTGGCAGCATCTGTGCACAGGGAGACAGGGTTAACATTTTGACTCAGGTATGACTCTTCTTCAGGAATGAAAGGAGCTGAAAAATGGAACTTTTTCTCCTGTTGAGAGAAAGGAAGGAGGAGGGAGTGGAACAGATTGTGAGGGTTACCATGGCAAAAGGTAAAGTGTCAAAGGACCATCTTCTTGCATTTATCCACCTCTGACAGGATGCCAACATGTCTCTCCCCCCTCCATTTCCTTATTCCTCCTGCGATACCCTGGTCCACTGCTCTGGCACTTCTAAACTCACTTCACCAACCCTCTGTTGTATCGCATCTTCTCTCTTATTCACAGACGATGTAACACTTATTCTTTTCCTTTCTCCCTAAGCTCTAACATGCCATCCAGGCGAAGCAGCAATACCCTTGGTATTTTCATTCAATCTAGTCTCCTGTATTCACTGATCAGAATACAGTCTCCTTTTCACTGGTGGGACCAAACGTGCTCTGGGTGACTGTGTTGCGAAACATATCCAACTTGAGAAGAATGTTCCTGACCTTCCAGTCGCTGGTTGTTTCTAAGCACTCTTTTGTTCCAATCACTATCATTTCCGGTTCTCGACCGACTGTAATCTTCCATGGCTTCTCAGATCAAGGGGGAGGCATAGCACCTATAGTGAGTTCAATGATTTCAGAGCATAAACTCCAGTTTGATCACAACTCCATTCCCCCACCTCTAGTTAGCATGGATTTTCTCTCAGCAGAGCTGACCTGTTTTCTGCTATTGATACCTACCATTAACACCTATTCTGCCTCTATCTCACTCCACTTGTACATTAGCACTCTCTTTGCATTCACCATATCAAAATCTGTGCCCCTTGCTATTCCTACATCTTTGTCAATAGCATAAACTCCACAATTTACCCTTACCAATTTATATAGATGCACCAAAGAAAACATCCTACCTGGATGCATCACAGCATGGTATAGCAACTGCTCTGCCTGAGACACAAGAAACTGCAGAGAGTTGTGAACACAGCCCTGTCCATCACACAAGCGTGATTCCCTCCACTGACTCCATCTATATTTTCCGCTGCCTCAGGAAACTAACCAACCCCTCCAACCCTGGTTATACCCTCTTCCATCAGACAGAAGATATAAAAGTTTGTATACAATGTACCAACAGATTGAGGAACAGCGTCCTCCCTCCTTGCTGTTGTTAGACTTCTGAATGGACCTCTCGAATTTTAGATTGAAAGTTGATCTCACTCTTCGTGCAGCTTTTCTGCAGCCATAACACTGTAATCTTCTCTCAGTTCTATTACAATAATGCACTTTGTATGGTATGATCTGCGTTTACTGCACACAAAACAAAACTTTTCACTGTACCTAGGTATATGCGACAATAATAAATCAAATCAAAACCAAATTAAATTTCCAGCCTGAGGCAAGTCATTATTAAGAGTCATTAACATTACCAATGTTTTTCTAAGCACCAAGGCTAACAGTGTTGATTCAGCACTTTCTATGTTCATGAGAACATTATCAATGCCCCAGCATTCACAATTCTATCATTGTGGAACACTCCTTTAGAATATTTTTTCACTCAAATATTTAAGAAAGAGGCAGTCAGTGATTTATCGAGCGGTTAGCCCAGCATAAATTGTCAGGAAAGTGTCTTGAATGAAGAAGAAGGTGCCAAATGCCTTACAAACTTACAGGTGCTCATGACAGAAGTGGCGATATCAATGACTTCAAAAGGAAATGGTGGACATAGGGCAATGGAGAGAAATACACTTGGAGAGTAGAGACAGAGGAAGGGTGGAGGACTGGGTGAAGGGTGGATTATTCAACATAGACTTTCAAAAAATTCATGAGATTTGGCCAGTGTTGCTTTTCCGCCCCCAGTTGCCTCTTGAGAAGGTGGTTGTGAGTTGCCTTCTTGAAGGACCCCCTGCATTCCATGTGCTACAGGCAGACCCACAATGCCCTTAAGGAGGGAACTTCAGAATTTTGATCCAGCGACAGTGAAGTGATATATTTCTAAGTCAGGATGATGAGTGGCTTGGAGGGAAGCTTGCAGGGGATGGCATTCCTATGTTTATGCTGCCCTTTGCCCTTCTGGATGGAAGTTGTTATGGGTTTGGAATGTGCTTTGGTGAGTTATTTGAGTCTTATAGATGGACCACACTGTTGCTACCGAGCGTCAGTGGTGGAAGAAATGTATACATGTCGATGTGGTGCCAGTGAAGCAGACTGATTTGTCCTGCATTGTGTCAAGGTTCGTGAGTGTTTTTTTTAGATTAGATTCCCAACAGTGTGGAAACAGGCCCTTCAGCCCAAGAAGTCCACACCGATCCCTCCAAAGAGTAACCCACCCAGGCCCATTTCCCTCTGACTATTGCACCTAACACTATGGGAAATTTAGCATGGCCAATTTACCTAACCTGCACATCTTTGGACTGTGGGAGTAAACCAGAGCACCCGGAGGAAACCCACGCAGACACGGGGAGAATGTGCAAACTCCACACAGACAGTCACCCGAGGCTGGAATCGAACCTGGGACCGTGGTGCTGTGAGGCAGCAGTGATAACCACTGAGCCACCATGCAGGTATGTAGGAGGTATTCCATGAGACACCTGACTCGTGCCTTGTAGTTGGTGAAGTGGCTCTGTGGAATCAAGAGGTGAGCTATGTGCTGCAGTATTTATTCCTAGCCTCTGACCTGCTTTTGTATCCATGTTATTTATATGATTAGTCAATTCCTGGTCAATGATAGTGGGGGAATTCAGTGAAAGTGAAATCATTGAATGCCAAGATGTGATTTTCTCTTAGAGTCATAGAGATGTACAGCTTGGAAACAGACCCAGTTCCGTTTACTTTGTTCTCTAAAACCTCTTTATAATTTTAACCACCCTTCCACGATGCTGTCACATTTGTGTCATCAGGCAAATAGCTGTCTATTAGTCATTAATGAATATAATGAGCAGTTGAGGACCTAACCCAGGTCCTTGCAGGTCACTGTGTGTCCTCCTTTGGAGCATCTGCTCATTGCCATCACATATCTAGCTGTCTCCTACTGCTCAATCAATTTCCAAAAGAGATCAGTTGTGCTTTTTAATTCTGTGGAGTTAATTCTTTGTCCATGCCAACCAGTTATCGCAATCCAATCTCTGTAGCCTTTTCATTCAGTCTATCTCTCTCTGTACCCTGTCCAGTCAGTTTCTCTTTCTCTGTACCCTGTTCAGGCTGTCTCTCTCTCTCTCTCTGTCTCTCTCTGTACTCTGTTCAGTTTCTCTCTCCCTGTAGCCTGCTCAGTCAGTCTCTCTCAGTGTTCTGTCTCACTACAGAAATTGTTGGAGAAACACACCAGTTTTGGCAGCATCAGACCTGCTGGGTTTCTCCAGTAATCTCTGCTTTTGTTTTAGATCTTCAGCATCTGCTGTTCTTTCTTTCATCTCTGTGTGCTCTAATGTTCCCGTTAATCTTTGAAAGTGGTTCCTTTGGATGTGACAATCCTGTGGCTGTGCTGATGGCATCAGCATCTATTTTACCTCCTCTCTGCTCTGTGTCTGCTTTGATTTACAATCTATTGGCGAGGGAAAAGCTTCTGATGAGTTGGGGATAAAGAGAACTCATTTACTTTGGGCGGCAAATGCAAATGTTCTCTCTGATTGTTGGTGGAGTCATACACCTGTCTCTGAGGTGAGGAATAAACTCAACTGCACCATAAACTAATAGTACATACCATACAGCACACAGCGAATGTGGGTCGCTGCTCCACTCAGAGCTGGGAAATGAATCAGAACACACTTGTTCTTCCAGCACTGTTGTAAACTCTTATGACTTAGATTATATAATCAAATACCAAAGAACAGCTTGCTGTAGAGGTGCCCACATTGCAGGAAATGATTGGCTAAATCGGTTTTGGCACGGTGGCTCAGTGGTTATTTCAACTGCACAGTTTGTGTGTCTGATGTGTGTATGTGTCTCTGTGTGCATCTCGGTGTGTGTATGTATCTGTCTCTGTGTGTGTATCTATCTGCGTGCATATACATGTCTGACTCTGCATGGGAATGTGTGTGCACGTGAACCTGTGTCTGCCTCAGGGGGAGGGGGAGATGTGTGTGTGTGTATGAGTGTGTGTGTGTGTATGTGTGTGCATGTGTGTGTGTGAGTGTGTGTATGTATAAGTGTGCGTGTATG
>NC_057728.1:1931508-1942372 GCF_004010195.1 Chiloscyllium plagiosum | reverse complement strand
CTGGAAAAGCACAGCAAGTCAGGCAGCATCCGAGAAGCAGGAAAATTTGATGTTTCAGGCAAAAGCCCTTCATCAGGAATGAGGCTGGGAGTCTTGGGAGTGGTGAGATAAAAGGGAGGGGGCTGGGGCTGGGGGAGAAGTTATCTTAGAGTGCAATAGATGGATGGAGGTGGGATAAAGGTGATAGGTCAGAGAGGAGGGTGGAGCAGATAGGTGGGAAGGAAAATGGACAGGTGTGACAGGTCAGGAGGGCAGTGCTGAGATGGTAGGTTGGAACTGGGGTAAGTTGGGGGGAAGGGGAAATGAGGAAACTGGTGAGGTCCACATTGTTGCTATGGGGCTGGAGAATCCTAAGGTGGAAGGTGAAGCGTTCTTCCTCCTGGCGTCGAGTGGTTACGTTTTGGCAATAGAGGAGGCCCAGGACCTGCATATCTTCAGCAGAGTGGGAGGGGGAGTTGAAGTGTTTGTCCATGGGGTGATGGGATTGGTTGGTGCGGGTGTCCCAGAGAAGTTCTCTGAAGCGCTCTGCGAGTAGGCGTCCTGTCTTCCCAATGTAGAGGAGACCACATTGGGAGCAACGGATACAGTAAATGACACATGTGGAAGTGCAGGTGGATGAATGTGGAAACTTTGATGGATGTAGAAGGCTCCTTTGGCGCTTTGGTTGGAGGTGAGGGGGAGGTGTGGCGCAGGTTTTGCAATTCCTGCAGCGGCAGAGGAAGGTGCCAGGAGGGGAGGGTGGGTTGTTGGGGGATGTGGACCTGGTCAGGTAGTCACGGAGAGAATGGTCTTTGCGGAAAGTGGATAGGGGTGGGGAGGGAAATATATCCCTGGTGGTGAGGTCCATTTGTAGGTGGCGGAAATGGCGGAGGATGGATGCGATGTATATGGAGGTTGATGGGGTGGAAGGTGAGGACCAGGGAGGTTCTGTCCTTGTTGAGTTTGGAGGGCTAGGGTTCCAGGGCGGAGGTGCGAGAAGTGGATGAGATGCGCTGGAAGTGAAATTGTGGGCTTTAAAGAAAGACGCCATCTGGTATGTTCTGTGGTAGAATTAGTCCTCCTGGGAGCAGATGTGATGGAGGCAGAGGAATTGGGAATACGGGATGGCATTTTTGCAGGAGGCAGTATGAGAGGAGGTGTAATCCAGGTAGCTGTGGGAGTCGGTGGGTTTTTAGAAAATGTCAGTGTTGAGTCAGTCACCGTTGATGGAGGTGGAGAGGTTCAGGAAGGAAAGGGAGGTGTAAGAGATGGTCAAGGAAGGGGAGGGAGGACACCCACAGTTACCTGGATTTCACCTCCTCCAGCGCATCTCATCCACCTCCTGTACCTCCGCGTACCCACCCCCCGCCACCCTGTCCTCATCTTCCACCCACCAATCTCAGCATCATCGTTCGCCATTTCCACCACTTACAAATAGACCCCACCACCAGAAATATATTTCTCTCCCTACTCCATCCACTTTCCGTATAGACCGTTCCCTCCGAAACTACCTTGTCAGGTCCATGTTCCCCCCACCAACCCACCCTCCTCTCCCAGGACCTTCCCCTACCACCACAGGAATTGCAAAACCTGTGCTCCTCCCTCCCCTCTGTCCAAGGCCCCAAAGGAGCCTTCCACATCCATCAAAGTTTCACCTGCATTTCCACACATGGCATTTATTGTATTGGTTGCTCCCAATGTGATCTCCTCTACATTGGGGAGACAGGACGCCTACTTGCAGAGTGCTTCAGAGAACATCTCTGGGACACACACGCCAACCAACCCCATCATCATGTAGCCAAACATTTCAATTCCCTCCCCCCCTGCTGAGGACATGCAGGTCCTGGGTCTCCTCCATCGCCACTCCCTCACCACTTGACACCTGAAGGAAAAATGCCTCATCTGCCTCAGGACCCACCAACCCTGTGGCATCAATGTGGATTTCACCAGTTTCCTCATTTCCCCTCCCCCCACTCATTCCTCATGAAAGGCTTTTGCCTGAAATGTCGTTTTTCCTGCTCCTCGGATGCTGCTTGACCTGCTGTGTTTTTCCAGCACCACACTCTCAACTCTAACCTCCAGCATCTGCAGTCCTCACTTTCGCCCTTCGCTGTAATGATTATACTGAGGTCAACCAGGTGGACTTCAAATATGAGTTCCCTGATTGGGGCTGTTAACTTGGTCGAATCAGGGAGCCCTGGCTGACAGATATAAACAGGAGTGTCAGAGATTCTGTTCACTCTGAGAGCTGGCTCTGAGGGAGCTGGACCAGTGTCAAGGAGTTTCCACACATAAATAAATAGTGACTTGGTGACGGGATACCCACCTCTATGGAGTTATTTCAGGAGTCAGCCATTTAGACTGGTGAAAATGTCCACTTTCTGGTTGTGATTTTAACTCCAATTCCCAGTCAGTCCCCATAGCCCTTGAATCTCATGTCAGTTGGAAGTCTGTCTGACTCAGGCTTGAATATATTTAATGTGCCAGGCTCCATTGTTAATGAGGGAAGGAAATTCCACAGACTACTGACCCTCAAAGAGGATCTCCATCTTAAATATTTACTCATAAGATAACCACTTCAAGCCAGGAATCTACTTCTGAACTATTTCTAATTCAATTGTATTCTTTCTTAGTTAAAAAAAAATCAAAATTGTACACAGTAGTCCCAATGTACTGTATAGCTGTAGCAAACCATCCCTCAGCTTATATTTAATTCTTCTTACAATAAACACCATTTGTTCTCCTAATCACTTCTTGTACCTACACATTTTTGTGAATCATTTACCAGGACACCCACATCCCTCTGTTCTGAAAGGTTCTGCAATTTCTCGCGATATAAATAATATTCTTTTCTTGTTACAAAAGTGTACTGTTCCCAATTACCTGCATAATCATCCATCTGCCATGTTTTTGACGACTCACTTAGCTTGTGTGAATCCTTTTGTAGATGCTTAACAACATACATTATACCAAATGTCTATCTGTGTGTGTGTATGAGAGAGAGAGTCCATTCTCCATTACACTGTGTGTGTGAGAATCTATCCTCCATTACACTGTGTGTGTATGGGAGAGTCCATTCCCCATTACACTGTGTGTGTGAGTCTATTCTCCATTACACTGTGTGTGTGAGAGTCTATTCTCCATTACACTGTGTGTGTGAGAGTCTATTCTCCATTACACTGTGTGTGATGGAGTCTATTGCCCAAAGCCTGTGAGTGTGAGAGAGTCTATTCCCCATTATACTCTGTGTGTGTGTGTGTGTGTGTGTGTGTGTGAGACAATCTATTCCCCATTACACTTGATGAGAGAATCTATTCTCCATTACACTGTATGTGTGTGCATGTGTGTAAATGAGAGTCTATTCCCCATTACAGTACACTTTGTGTGTGAGAAAGTCTATTCCCCGTTACTCTGTATGTGAGAATGTCTATTGCCCATTGCACTGTGTATGTGAGAGTCTATTCCCCATTTCACGTTTTGTGTGTGTGTGTGTGTGTGTGTGTGTGTGTGTGTGTATGTTACCTGAAACGTTTTTGTTGAATGTTTATATCCTGACTGTCTCTCCAATACTTAACTCTGGCCATGTTTTGTCAGCCTTATCAAAAAGAGATTTGGCTTTCTGCTATTTCACCTTATTCGTGTTACTCATGCCTGATACTGATGGTGGTTCCAAGAGGAATTCTGCTATTGGCGTATTTTGTGTGCAGTGTGACATTAGTCTGTGCTGGATTACTATTCATGCCTTCAGTAAGTCTGTTTCTCCACTCTAGAATTGCCTCGTGTACAAATGTGCAGCAGATTACTACATTTCATTACAATTCCTTTGGTGCTGCGTCAGCTTTTCCTTTTAGAATTATAGAGATGTACAGCACGGAAACAAACCCTTTGGTCCAACTCGTCCATGCTGATCAGATGCCCTAAATTAATCTAGTCCCATTTGCCGGCACTTGGCCCATATACCTCTAAACCCTTCCTATTCATATACTCATCCAGATGCCTTTTAAATGTTGCAATTGTACCAGCCTCCACCACTTCCTCTGGTAGCTCATTCCATACACTCACCACCCTCTATGTGAAAAAGCTCCCCCTTAGGTCCCTTTAAAATTTTTCCCCTCTCATCTTAAACCTATGCCCTCTAATTCTGGACTCCCCCAACTCGGAGAAAAGACCTTGTCGATTTACATATCCATGCCCCTCATGATTTTATAAGGTCACCCCCTCAGCATCCAATGCTCCAGGGAAGACAGGCCCAATCTATTCAGCCTCACCCTATAGATCAAACCCTCCAACCCTGGCAACATTCTTGGAAATCTTTTCTGAGCCCTTTCAAGTTTCACAACATCCTTCCGATAGGAGTGAGACCAGAATTGCGCACAATATTCCAAAAATGGTCAAACCAATATTCTGTACAGCTGCAACATGACCTCCCAACTCCAGTACTCAATACCCTGATTCCTGATGAAGGGCTTATGCCCGAAATGTCGAAAGGCAACTCTCCACCATCACCTTCTGTCTTTTACCTTCAATCCAATTCTGTATTCAAATGGCTATTTTCTCTGTATCCCATGCGATCTAAACTTGATAAACAATCTCCCACGAGGAAACTTATCGAATGCTTTACTGAAGTCCATATAGATCATGTGCACCAACTGAGGATAATGTGGAGATGATGTGTGATGTTGAATTTCTCCATCTTTTATGAAGCAATTTAACTATTCACTCGTGTACTGAGAATAATTGTCTCCTGTGACAATATCAGGAATGCAATAACAGTTGAAGTAAGACTTCAGATCTTCAACAACCTCAGTGGTGATTATTGAGGTCAGTTGGTCCCCCAACCACATGAATGATCATGCTTTATGTGAAGACAATCAGTTCCTGGGAGAGTGACAGGGTCTACTTCAGCTTCATCCATGGTTTGTCTGGGGCACCATGTGCCTTCAGGGGCTCCCTAGCTTGCTAAGCCTGATACTAATGACAAGCATGATATTGGCTGATATGGTCCTTGATTTCATTACTCATGTTTGGCCAGGAGAGCACTTCTCTTGTCTTCCTGGGACTTGATTCCATTCCTTGGTGGATTTCATGGATGCATTTTAACATCTCTCCTCTCAGCTCCTTCGAGATATCGACTCTATTTCCTTTGGACAACACATGGGCTTGGGATGTCAGTTCAGCTCTTTGTTCCCAACAGGGCATGTCCTTGATGCTCTTTGGAGAAAGTGAGGACTGCAGATGCTTGAGATCAGAGCTGAAAAATGTGTTGCTGGAAAAGCGCAGCAGGTCGGGCAGCATCCAAGGAGCAGGAGAACCGACGTTTCGGGCATAAGGAAGCCCTTCCCGAAACGTTGATTATCCTGCTCCTTGGATGCTGCCTGACCTTTTGATGCTCTTTGGTCAACCTTTCATTCAGATGCTTTGTAACACTGGGAGATTTACAAGGTTAGTGTTGTGTAGTTTGCTAGATTTGACAAATATACTTGTCTATAACACTCTGTCTCTGCAACAGGTTGATGACAGGGTTTCAGACCATGTTGAGCTGCTGCTGCTACTTCACATTAGATCCAGTAGATTGCATACATCCTCCACTCTCTTCAATGGCAGTGCTGCTCTCGACATCATGTCTGTAATCTTCCCTTGCTTATAACCACAACCAGATAGTATCTCTGCGACCGGTGTAACAGTCTTTGGAGCAAGCAGCAGCAGCTTGAGGGAAATGCTTTGGCGTGGTTCTTCATCCATACCGGAGGGTGATAGTGATAGATCAGAGGGGACAGCGGAGCGGAAGATGGGGAGGAAGATGGACAAGTAGAACAGATCAAGTGGGCAGTACCAAAGGATCTTCTCACATCCAGCAGAGATTTTCCTGCACATCCAAACACCTCATCTACTATGTCTGTTGCTCTCGATGCAGTCTCTTCTACACTGGGGAGACAGGCCATCAACTTGTGGAACGTTTTGGGGAACATCTCTGGGACACATGCACTAAACAACCTGACTGCCCCCGTGACCGAACACTTCAAATCTCCCCAAGCAAGTCCTAGGCCTTCTCCACCGCCAAATCGAAGCCACCTGATGACTGGAGGAAGAATACCTCATCTTCCGCCTTAGGACCCTTCAACCACATGGCATCAACGTTGACTTCACCAGTTTCCTTATCTCCCCTCCTCCCCTCATCCCAGATCTAACCCTCTATCTTGGCACTGCCCTCTTGAACTGTTCTATCTGTCCATCTTGCTATCCGCTCAACCCTCCCCTCTGACCTATCACCCCCCCCCCCACCTTGCTGCCTGACCTGCTGTACTTTTCCAGCACCACATTTTTCGACACTCCCAATGACAAACCGGGCAAAAATTTTATCGAACTGTTGATGAACCCCACAAATTGTTGAGCTACTTGTAAATTGGTTGGTTCCCGAATTATTGCTCTCACCTTTTTGGAAGATGGGTGAAAATGTTTTGCTATCTACTTGGATTCATGATGTGGAGGTGCTGGTGTTGGACTGGGGTGGACAAAGTCAAAAACCACACGGTTTGCGGTTTCAAATAAACCTGAAGCCAGGTGTCTTGTGATACTTGAATTCAGACACCTTTACTTGCAATCTCTTCTTGTACCAATTCAGGTTTATCTGGTGGTCTCCATCGAGCAGTTGGTGCTCGATTTTGATCATGGTCACTAGAGACTTCTTTCATTGTGTCTCTACATCCAGAAATCATCCACTATCGCTTGTTCTCCTTGAACATCACTATCTCACATTGAGTCAATTCTCCCCTGGAACTGTGGGAATTCTAAACGACATGCATAAGCATCTGGTAGTCCCTGAAGGGGATTCAGATTGTAGTTAGAAAGTTACTGCTTTCATCCAGCTTCACTCGCCAGTAACCACTTTTCTTCGAAGAGTTTTGCTTTTGCAAGTCATGGCAAAATTCCTTCAACGGTTGCCATGGGGTGGGAAGATTGCTTCAGGGATCTGTTTAGATTCTTTCAGTCAGTCCAAACTTTCCAGGTTGTTTTGCTGCTACTATACTGCTAACACATTTTGTAGAAGTTGTCACTTCCTTGATTATTCCCTTCTTTTCCAGCTCTTCTTCCCTTCTATCTGACACACTCCTGAGTATTTGTATCCCTTTTGTCTGCAATTCTTCAGCCCTGTGTACCTGGAGGACCTGTCAGAGTAATGCAAGACCCCATCTGCTCTGCCCTAAATATGCTTGATTTGCCAATTCGCGACCTCATGCACAGGTCCACCACTCTCCTGAGTGTAACTTCATCTTCTCTCAGTCCAAATACAATTCCTAATACAATCCTGTCTCAAATTAATTCATCCTTTAATCATGTAAATTCACAAGTTTCTGCAGATTGAGTTCATGATGCTGTGTAGTGATCAATAAACTCTTTCTCATTCTGTCTCCTTCTCCTGAATATCCAAGGAAGTTATTTGAGTTGAACTGAGAAATAAGAAAGGGATGATCACCTTACTGGGATTGTACTATACACCCCCTAATAGTCAGCGGTGAATTGAGAAACAAGTTTGTAAGGGGATCTCAGTTATCTGCAAGAATAGCAGAGTGGCTATGGCAGAGGATTTTAACTTTCCATACAGAGACTAGGACTGCCATAGTGCTAAGGGTTTAGATGGAGAGGAATTTGTTAATTGTGTACAAGAAAAATTTCTGATTCAGTATGTGGATGCACCTACTAGAGAAGGTGCAAAACTTGACCTCCTCTTGGGAAATAAGGCAGTGCAGATGACTGAGGTGTCAGTGGGGGAGCACTTTGGGGCCAGCAACAATAATTCTATTAGTTTTAAAATAGTGATTGTCCAGATCTAAATGTTGAAGTTCTAAATTGGAGAAAGGCCAATTTAACTCTATTAGGCAAGAACTTTTAAAAGCTGATTGGGGGCAGATGTTCACAGGTAAAGGGACGGCTGGAAAATGGGAAGCCTTCAGAAATGAGATAATGAGGATCCAGAGAAAGTATATTCCTGTTAGGGTGAAAGCACAAGCTAGTAAGTATAGGGAATGCCAGATGACTAAAGAAATTGAGGGTTTAGTTAAGAAAAAGAAGGAAGTATATGTAAGGTATATCGACGTTTCGGGCGTAAGCCCTTCTTCAGGCTTATGCCCGAAACGTCGATTCTCCTGTTCCTTGGATGCTGCCTGACCTGCTGCGCTTTTCCAGCAACACATTTTCAGCTCTGATCTCCAGCATCTACAGTCCTCACTTTCTCCTATGTAAGGTATAGACAAGATAGATCGAGCGAATCCTTAAAGAGTATAAAGGCAAGAGGAGCATACGAAAGAGAGAAATCAGGAGGGTAAAAAGGGGTCATGAGATAGCTTTGGAAAATAGAATTAAGGAGAATCCAAAGGGTTTTTATAAATGCATTAAGGACAAAAGGGTAACTAGGGAGAGAATAGGACCCCTCAAAGATCAACAAGGCGGCCTTTGTGTGGAGCCGCAGAAAATGGGGGAGATACTAAACGAATATGTTGCATCGGTGTTTACTGTGGAAAAGGACATGGAAGATATTGAATGTAGGGAAATAGATGGTGACATCTTGAAAAATGTCCAGATTACAGAGGAGGAAGTGCTGGATGTCTTGAAACACAAAAAAGTGGATAAATCCCCAGGACCTGATCAGATGTACCCTAGAACTCTGTGGGAAGCTAGGGAAGTGATTGCTGGGCCCCTTGCTGAGATATTTGTATCATCGATAGTCACAGGTGAGGTGCTGGAAGACTAGAGGTTGACTAACGTGGTGCCACTGTTTAAAAAAGGTGGTAAGAACAAGCCAGAGAACTATAGACTGATGAACCTGACTTTGGTGGTGGACAAGTTGTTGGAGGGAACCCTGAGGGACAGGATGTACATGTATTTGGAAATATGTGATCTATGTGGACTTCAGTAAGGCTTTCAACAAGGCTCCCCATGGGATACTGGTGAGCAAGGTGAGATCTCATGGAATACAGGGAGAACTAGCCATTTGGATACAGAACTGGTTCAAAGAAGACAGAGGGTGGTGGTGGAGGGTTGTTTTTCAAACAGGAGGCCTATGACCAGGGAGTGCCACAAGGATCGGTGCTAGGTCCACTACTTTTCGTCATTTATATAAATGATTTGGATGTGAGCATAAGAGGTATAGTTACTAAATTTGCAGATGACACCAACACTGGAGGTGTAGTGGACAGCGAAGAAGATTACCTCAGATTACAACAGGATCTTGATCAGATGGGCCAATGGGCTGAGGAGTGGCAGATAGAGTTTAATGTAGATAAATGCGAGGTGCTGCATTTTGGGAAAGCAAGTCAGAGCAGGACTTATACACTTAATGGTAAGGTCCGAGGGAGTGTTGCTGAACAAAGAGACCTTGGAGTGCAAGTTCATAGCTCGTTGAAAGTAGAATAGTATGTAGATAGGATAGTGAAGAAGGCATTTGATATGTGTTCCTTTATTGGTCAGAGTATTGAGTAAAGAAGTTGGAAGGTCATGTTGCAGCTGCACAGGACATTGTTCAGGCCAATATTAGAATATTACATGCAATTCTGGTCTCCTTCTTATCGGAAAGATGTTGTGAAACTTGAAAGAGTTCAGAAAAGATTTACAAGGATGTTGCCAGGGTTGGAGGATTTAAGCTATAGGGAGAGGTTGAATAGGCTAGGGCTGTTTTCCCTAGAGCATCGGAGGCTGAGGGGTGACCTTATAGAGGTTTATAAAATCATGAGGGGCACAGAGAGGGTAAATAGACAAGGCCATTTCCCTGGGGTGGAGGAGTTCTGAACTAGAGGGCATAGGTTTAGGGTGAGAGGGAAAGATATAAAACAGACCTAAGGGGCAATTGTTTCATGCAGAGGGTGATACGTGTATGGAATGAGCTCTCAGAGGAAAGTGGTGGAGACTAGTACAATTGCAACATTTAAAAGGTTTTTGGATGGGTATATGAGTAGGAAGGGTTTACAGAGATATGGGGCAGGTGCTGGCAGGTGGGAGTAGATTGGGTTAGGATATCTGGTCAGCATGGATGACTTGGACCGTGCTGTACATCTTTATGACTCTATGACTCTATGTGCTGTTTCAATGTAATGTTCATTTGGGGCTCAAAGTTTACCTTCAAAACTTCTCGCCTTTCTGCTATGTGTTATTTTCTCTGCTCTCTAGAGAGCTTTTGTGTGGAATATATTTTCAAACAGCGTCTTCCTGACAGTGTAGCAACTTCTACGTGGTTCAGCTAGCTCAACAAATCACGTACTGTTGCATAATTGCTCCATTGTTGATGAACAAATTCCAAGTTCTGGCTCACATTCCCAACCATTTGAATAGGATCTGGTCTGGAAAAAGCTGCAGGCCTTTTCTCTTAATGAATTTTATTTTTACTGTGATCTTTAATTTATTTTCTTGCTCGGTGGCAGCTTGTAGCTGTACAGCTGTGGTCTTTCAATTCAGTTCCTGGACACACCCAGCTCCTTAGATACTGAAGCAATCCATATACAAATGCCACAAGCTGTGGACAATATCCAGGCTTGGGCTGACAAATGACAAATAGAAAGTGAGGATGCAGATGCTGGAGATCAGAGTCTAGATTGTGTTGCTAGAGATTGTGTGACTAAGGAGGTGGACGAGGGGAAAGCAGTAGATGTGGTGTATATGGATTTTAGTAAGGCGTTTGATAAGGTTCCCCATGGTAGACTACTGCAAAAAATACGGAGGTATGGCATTGAAGGTGAGTTGGAGGTTTGGATTAGGAGTTGGCTGGCTGGAAGAAGACAGAGGGTAGTAGTGATGGCAAAGGTTCATCTTGGAGTGCAGTGACTAGCGGTGTTCCGCAAGGATCTGTTTTGGGACCATTGCTGTTTGTCATTTTTATAAATGAACTGGAGGAGGG
>NC_057728.1:1920269-1930202 GCF_004010195.1 Chiloscyllium plagiosum | reverse complement strand
CTCCGGTTTCCTTCTACACTCAAAAGATGTGAAGGTCAGGTATCTAATCTAATCTAAATTGCCCGTAGTGTTAGGTAAGGGGTAAATGTAGGGGTATGGGTGGGTTGTGCTTCGGCGGGTCGGTGTAGACTTGTTGGGCCCAAGGGCCTGTTTCCACACTGTAATGTAATCTAATCTAAAAAAAAGATGCACTGCTGAAATTCACCAAAGATTCTCAGATCCCACAACCCACAACCACGTCCATCTAGAAGGACAAAGATGCAGATACATGAGAGCACCTTTAGGTTCCTCTACAAGCCACTCACCATCCTGACTTGGAAATATATCACCGTTCCTTCACTGTTGCCGGGTCAGATTCCTGGAATTCCCTCCCTAGGGGTATTGTGGGTCAACCCACAGTAGGTGGACTGCAGCGATTCAAGAAGGCAGCTCACCATCACCTTCTCAAGGGCAACTAGGGAAGGTCACTAAATGCTTGGCCCAGCCAGTGATACCCACATCTGAGGAATGAATAAATTTAAAAAAGGCTCAGTTAGTCTTCTGCCACCGTGTTTGATGAGGACTGAGCGATAGCATGTGAAGTCATTATTGAAGTTTAAGATCTCAGCTTACAGGGTGTACATAGAGGTCACATGATACATGGCAGATTAGCACAGGCATTTATAAACGATCGCTTTTCAATCCAAACAAATTTGATTTGTTGCTTCTGGCACCAGGAAAACAATCATTGTAAAAGTCCAACTGAAGCCTGTCACAGTCTGATTGCTGGAGGAGTACGTGGTCGAGTCTCAATCCCCTGTAAGGTGGCCTGGTAGGTCCCTCAGTTATTCAGGAAAACAGAAATAACCTTAACCCTGCAGCAGGAGGGTGGCCACTGTGTCACACGGCAGCAGGAGCTCAATGTGAAGATGAAGCACTGGCAGTCTTGGGGGTGACTGGGATGGGAATTCATAAATCCTACACAACAGGGCCCATAAAGTTAAGAAACATTCTAACAGCCTACTCTGAGGTGTGTGCTGGACTAATTGCACATGCTTGTAGTTCCTATGCTTATAGTCATGGAGTAGTACAGCACAGAAACAAGCCTTTTGGTTCAACTCGTCCATGCCCACCAGATATCCTATATTAAGAAAGTCCCATTTGCCAGCATTTGGCCCACATCTCTCTAAACCTTTCCTATTCATATGCCCATCTGGATGCCTTTTAAATGTTGTAATTGTACCTCCATCACTTCCTCATTCCACCCTCTGGTTGATAAAGTTGCCCCTTAGGTCCGTTTTAAATCTTTCCCCTATCACCTTAAATTTATGCCCTGTAGTTTTAGACTCCTCTACTCTGAGAAAAAGACCCTGGCTATTCACCCTACCATGCCCCTCATGATTTCATAAACCTCTATAAGGTCAACCTCCGATGCTCCAGGGAAAATATCCCCAGCCTATTGAGCCTCTCCCTATAGGTCAAGACCTCCTGTCCCAGCAACGTCCTTGTAAATCTTTTCTGCACCCTTTCAAGTTTAGTGACTATTGCTAAAATGGGACAAAGTCCGATAGGTGGTAGCTTGGTATGAAGGATAGAAACTGAAAGGAGATGAATACTGGATCAGGGAAGGGGTTACTAATCACTGGGGCCTGTGCCTTCAGAGAAACCCTGGACTGCTAATCTCACTGTGACCAATGACAGCAAGGTCATCACCCCCCCTCCCCCCCCCATGCCCTGTAACCAAGAATTGGCCATGCTAAATTGCCCGTAGTGTTCGGTGAAGGGGTAAATGTAGGGGAATGGTTCTGGGTGGGTTGCTCTTCGGAGGGTTGGTGTGGACTTGTTGGGCCGAAAGGCCTGTTTCCACACTGTAAGTAATCTATCTAAATCAAGACACAGAATCTCTGAGATGCTGCTTCTCCAATAAACTTCTCTCTCTTATATTCTCCTCCAACCATCAGGCTGCTCCCTTTCTGCATATTCTACGCAGAGGCTCACTAATGAACCAATCAGTAGTGAATGTGGGAGCAAACTGGGCTGCAATTGGAGGAGCAGCTTGGAAGGTAATGGCAGGAGGGAGCAAGTTGCTGGACGTTACTGTTGGCTAGGCCCAGGGCTTGGGGATTGGTACCAGGTTTTAGCAGAGCTTTGCTCTGGGATCTGGCTGTTATAAATTGCTGCTTGGCCAGGCTTTAGGATTTGCCAGGTCTGGATCTTAAGAGTTGCTGCGAACCAGATCCAGGTCTGCTGTCCCTCGTGTTCCTAGACTATCTCATGCTTCTGGGGATGTGAGTGGGGATAGGAAGGGAATTTCATAAAAGGTGTGTAAGGAAAGGGAAATGAGGATGCTGCTGATTGAGGGCAGGGCAGGAGATGGGGGGCGGGGGAGGCAGGGAGGAGATAGCTACAAAGGACTATGCACAGTTTAAACCTGTCAACAAAAAAATGACTCAACTAACTGGGAGCCAGGAAATCACTGATGAAAATTACTGTGGAATCAGTGGGCGGCACGGTGGCACAGTGGTTAGCACTGCTGCCTCGCAGCGCCAGAGACCCGGGTTCAATTCCCGCCTCAGGCGACTGACTGTGTGGAGTTAATCTAATCTAATCTAATCTTTAGCTTAAGGCTGTATATTGTTCAAGCGCTATGATATGGCGAAGATGCACATAGAACATAGAACAGAACAGGCCCTTCGGCCCACTATGTCTGTGCTGACCATGATGCCCTTCTAAACTAATCCCACCTGCCTACATATGGTCTGCATCTCTCTATTCCCTGCCTGTTCATATGTCTGTTTAAATGAATCTTATACATTGCTATTTTATCTGCTTCTACCATCTACCGTAGCAGTATATTCCAGGCATCTATCAACTTCTGTGTAAAAAACTTACTTCACATCTTGTTTGGATTATAAAGATCTAAGGACAATCTTCCACTTAATAAATGACAGAGTAAGAGTTTACAACAGCATTCGTTTTGTTGCTGAAGCATCAGTTCATCAGGATCCAAGTGACTGGATCAAATATTTGTGTAATCTGAACCACACCTACAATAACTGGCATTAGAACAAACTGTCTTGATTTTATTGCATAATGGAAATTAAGAAAACTGTCAATTATGCAGTTATGTTAGTCATCCATTTTACAGATTGAATGCAGTCCAAGCTTTTAACATAATGAAACAGTTGATATAGGACACACTTTCACTAATTCATTAAAGAACCAATGAAATGGACCACAGATATGACCTCAAGACAGTTGAGGATAATCAGATCAGTCATGATATCATTGAACGGCAGAGCAGACTCAATGGGCTGAATGGCCTACTTCTGTTCCTGGGTCTTATGGTCTTACATTTCCTTTAAAATTCCCCCTCTCACCTTAAACCTATGACCCCCCCAGTGATTGACATTCCCACTCTCAGAAAACGACTCCAACTGCCCATCCGCTCCATCCTCTCATAATTTTAGATACTTCTATCAGGTCACCCCCCAGCCTCTCATACTCCAGTGAAAACAATCCAACCTCTCCTTATAGGAGAAAGTGAGGATTGGAGATCAGAGTTGAAAAGTGTGGTGTTGGGAAAACACAGCCGGTTAGGCAGCATCCGAGGAGCCGGAGAATGGATGTTTCGAGAAGCATCGATTCTCCTGCTTCACGGATGCTGCCTGACCAGCTGTGCTTTTCAAGCACCACACTTTTCGACTCCGTTCTCTCCTTATAGCTATTATACACCAATCCAGGCAGCATGCTGGTAAACCTCTTTTGCTCACTCTCCAAAGGCTCTACATTCTTCCTATCGTGTGGTGACAGGAACTGCACATAATATTCCAAATGTGGCCTAAGTAAGGTCTTAGTAAGTAAGGCCTAAGTACGAGCTGCAACACAACTTGCCAACTTTTATACTCAGTGCCCCGACCAATGAAGGCAAACATGCCGTATGCCTTATTTACCTCCTTAGCCATTTGTGTTGCCATTTTCAGGGAGCTATGGACTTGCTCTCCAAGATCCCTCTGTATAATCAATGCTCCTAAGGGTCCTGCCATTTACTGTAGCAGATGCTTTATTGAGATCTTAGTATAGATTTACCAGAACAGTTTAAGGTATGAGGAATTTCAGAGAATTTGTTCTCCTAAAGACTAACAAGCCTGAAAAGATTTGACAGAGATGTATAAAATCATGTAGGGTTCAGATAAAATGAATAGAAACTGTTTCCAAAAATGAGGGGTCAAAACTGGGACGACCAAGATTTAAACTGATTGGTAAGAACTCGAGGTGACACAAGTTTAAAAAAACCTTTATACGAAGAGTAAATTGCACTGCCTCCCTGATATAGAGTTGGATAAAGATTCATATTAATATTCAAATAGAAAATGAATAAATAATTGAGAAAAATATAGGGTTAGATCTGGGGGGCGCGGGGGGGTGGGGTGCGGTGCAGTGTTACCTCTGACTGGATTTCTCTTTAACAGAACTAGTGCAAACTTGATGGGCTCAATGGCCTCTGTCTGTGCCACTGCAGCTAAAATGCACCATAGAGTCTCTCAACATTGTTGGCTGAAAAGATGTGGGTGGTGGAGATGAGAGACACAGAAATAAGAGGAGTTTCAGGGCCCATGATTTCTCTCCCTGGTCCCAGACCTTCTGCACTGTTTGCGCTGGGTGCTGTGTTCAAAATTTCATTGAACAGAGGGTTAAGGGGCTGGAGGAAATGGTCAAACTATTTACTGCACAGTCTCCCTCGATGCAGTCAGTGAAAAGGGTGAAATTATAGTGCACCTATTTTCCTGTGAAACAAACAGTAGTGAAAGGTTCACTGATGTTTCCTTGGTGAAGTTGTGAAGGACAAGTCAGAGCATTACCTTGTGCTGTTGAAACAGCACTCACCGCTGTCATCTGTCTTCATTTACACTGAACAATGGTTCAGGAGGCACTCTGCAGGCACATTTCAGGAAGATGAGTGGATGTTCTCTCATGCAATCAGGAACCAGCCGGCAGACAACACATGCCAGCTCCCAGATGGATGATATTGTGTCGATCTGGAACTTCAAATGAAGCGTGGAAGTTTTGGCTACCTTCTGCTGGATAGTATGAGCTTCAGCCTTGAATTCAGCTTTAGCAATTGCACGTTTCGGCCCAGATAAACAAACTACAGAGTTATGAACACAGCCCAGTCCATCATTCAAACCAGCCTTCCATCCATGCATTCACTCCATCTACATTTCCCACTGCCTTGGGAAAGCAACATAATCAATTACCCCTCCCATCCCAGTTATCCTCTCTTCTACCTGTTTCTATCAGGCAGGAGATATAAGAGTTTGAATACACATATGAACAGATTCAAGAACAGCTTCTTCCTGCCTTATCAGAATTTTGAAAAGAGCTCTCAAATGTTAATGTTAATCTCTTTCTCTGCACCTTCTCTGCGGCTGTAACACTGCATTCTGCACTTTGTTCTGTGACCCTGATGCACTTTGTATGGTACAATCTGCCTGTACAGCACACAAAACAACACTTTTCACTGAATCTTGGTACATGTGACAACAACAAATCAATCAATCAATCAATCAATCAATCAATCAGACCAGGTATCAATTGCAGCTCAGTACAGCCCCCTTCGCTTCAGAGTCCCAGAGTTAGCGTGCTGTGGAGACTTGATCACAGACAGATTAACACTACATTGCAATGCTGGGGAAATGCTGCACTGTCAGAGGTACCACTTTCTTTGTTCTGAAGTGAAAACCCAGGCTGATTTCTCTTTGAGACAGATGGAAAAGATCCTATGCTGCTACTTCAAGTTGAGCAGTTCTCCCAGATATACCAGTCCCCTTAATGTTGATCATCACTATACTAGGAGGGGGCTTTCAGTGTGTGAATCGGTTGCCCTCTCTCCTACATTACAAGCTGCTACATATTCAATAAAACCTGTTAATATCATACTTCAGAACTGGAAGCCAAAGCTGCAGGACAGCCTGGTGGAACGTTGTGGTGCAGGCAAAGAGCTTTGAGGCCTGTCTAAGCACTAGACTGCACAGAGAGAAACTGCAAACCAACCTGGCAAAGAATGAATGTGGTAAAGCAGTTGTCTGCAGTCAATGAAACATTTGAAGAGGTTCTTACAGAGATGAGGAAGAAAAGAGCTCTCAGAAAATTCACCAGCAGAAAGGGTGTAGAGAAGTTGGGAGCTGTTAAGAGTCAACTAGGCACAGACGGTTTTCCAGGCTCAGAGACAGAGACCTGTTCAGAGCTGCATGAGCAGCATGGAAAATTAAAAACCAACCACTGTAGTTTGCAAGTTTCCAAGGACACTGAGGAGTGGGATGAACTCTTCTCAGTAGAATAACAGGCTCATTGCAGGTTTCCAGCTCCCCTGATTATACATACCAATGAAATGAATTTTGGCATGCAAACACCGAAGTGAGTGGTCAAACAGCTAACACTAAATTAGATTACAGAGTATCTATACCTTCAGATGTAATGCCATGACTGTGACCTTGAATTTTCCGATCATCTCCCCCATTCAACTTTACAGCACAAGAAGGCATTAAAAATCAGACTGAGAAGAGAGATGTACACAATCTCTTGGAAGTGACTTCACCTGATGAGAGTGCAGCACTCCAAAAGCTTGTGTTTTTAAATAAATCTGTTGGACAGTGACCTGGTGTTGTGTAACTTCTGACTTTGTCCATCCCAGTTCTACACCAGCATCTCCACATCTTGGATGGTACTGTTCATGATGTTCCTTCTGTGATTCTTGAGGAGTGTCAGAGAGTCATACAGCACAGAAACAGATCCTTCGGTCCAACCCAACCATGCCGACCATAATCCTAAACTAAACTAGTCCCACCTGCCTGCACTTGGCCCATATCCCTCCAAACATTTCTTACTTATGTACTTATGTAAAGATTCACCTGCACCTCCACACACATCATCTATTGCATCCTCTGCATCTGATGTGGCCTCCTCTAAATTGGGGAGACAGGCCGCCTACTCGCGGAGAGTTTCAGAGAACACCTCTGGGACACCCGGACCAACCAACCCAACCACCCCGTGGCTCAACACTTCAACTCCCCCTCCCACTCCACCAAGGATATGCAGGTCTTTGGACTCCTCCATCGCCAGACCACAACAACACGACGGTTGGAGGAAGAGCGCCTCATCTTCCGCCTAGGAACCCTCCAACCAGAAGGGATGAACTCGGATTTCACCAGTTTCCTCATTTCCCCTCCCCCCACCTTGTCTCAGTCTAATCCATCGAATTCAGCACCGCCTTCCTAACCTGCAATCTTCTTCCTGACCTCTCCGCCCCCACCCCAGTCTGACCTATCACCCTCACCTTGACCTCTTTCCACCTATCACATTTCCGACGCCCCTCCCCCAAGTCCCTCCTCCCTACCTTTTATCTTAGCCTGCTGGACAAACTTTCCTCATTCCTGAAGAAGGGCTTATGCCCGAAACGTCGATTCTCCTGTTCCCTGGATGCTGCCTGACCTGCTGCGCTTTTCCAGCAACACATTTTCAGCTCTGATCTCCAGCATCTGCAGACCTCACTTTCTCCTTACTTATGTACTTATCAAAATGTCTTAAACGTTGTTACTGTACTTGCATTCACCACTTCCTCTGGAAGTTCATTCCACACACAAATTACGCTGTGTGTAAAAAGGTTGTCCCTCATGTACTTTTTAAATCTTTCTCCCCTCACCTTAAAAATGTGCCCCCCAATCTTCAAATCCCTCACCCTAGAGAAAAGACACATGCCATTCACTGTGTCTATACCCCTCATGATTTTAAAAACCTGTATAAGGTCACCTCTCAGCCTCTTATGCTCCACTGGAAGAAGTCCCAGTTGTTCCAGTCCATTTTTATATCTTAAACCTTCCATTCCAGGCAACATCCTGGTAATTCTTTCTGAACCGTCTCCAGCTTAGCAATATCCTTCCTATAATAGGGTCATGGTTTGGAACGCTTTGTACATCAGAAGAGGTCTGTACAACCTTAATGTGACATCTCAATTGGTAAAATCAAAAGTCTGAACAATGAAGACAAGAGAGTAATCTCTTTGTTGAGGACAGTAGCAAAGAGCCAAAGTTGTTTGCTTATTCTATGAAATGGAAGGTGGATCAGGGTGAAATTATGCACTTTGGTTGGAGGAGGAAAGGATGGAGAGTATTTCTTCGATGGTGAGGGATTAGAAAGTGTTGATGTTCAAAGAGACTGTGTGTCTTGGTTAAGAAGTCACTAAGAAAGCTAGCATTGCATTGCAGCAAGCAATTCAGAAGGTGAACAACATCTTTATGTTAGGGATTTCAGCACAAGAGCAAAGAAATTCACCAAGGCTTCTCAAACAAAACCTTCCCAACCATGACCATTTCCATCTAAATAGACCAGGGCAGCGGACACATGAGAACAGCACCACCTTCAAGTTCCCCTCCAAGCCACTCACCACCCTAACCTGGAAATATATCGCCACTACTTCACTGTCAGTGGGACAAAATCCTGGAATTCCCTCCGTCAGGACATTGCGGTACACCACATAGACTGCAGGAGTGCAAGAAGACCATCATCTCAAGGGCAGTTATGGATAGGCAATAATCCTAGCCTAGCCTGTGATGCTCATGTCATGTGAAATAATTTTTTAAAAAAATCTTGCTTCTGTTATACAGAACACTGGTGAGATCTAGTCCCCTTGCCTAATGAAGGATATACAGTAATTGTCAAATTGCAGGCTCACCAGACTGATTCCTGGGGTCTCCAATGAGGAGAGATAGTGGAGATTGGACCCTATTTTCTGTAGAGTTTTGAACCTATAGAAATGTAAAAAACCTGGATATTATGCCTAATTTAAGCTTTGTGTCCGGGCCTGGGCACCACATAAGATGTACATATTTACTACAATGGTATAAGGAGAGATTGGCAAACTGTTTTCTCCGGGGGAAAGGAGATTATGGAGAAGTTTAATTAGATGTTCAAAAGTATGAAGGCTTTTGACTGAGTCGATAGAGAATAATCATTTCCACTGGGTGCAGAATCAGCAACTTGAAGCTTCAGACTGAAACAATTATCAGAAAAGAAAAATAAGAGGCAGATGAGGAGAATCTTTTTTATACTCTATTGAGATGTTTTGGTCTAGGTTTCACTGATGGAAAGGATGTTGTAGTCAATTCAGTAATACAGTTTGAAATGAAAGGCAAGGAAGGAGAAAAGCAGGAAATTCATGAGCGAACAGCAGGGAAGTGAGAGTAATTTGTAGAAGTTCTAGGGAATAGATTGAAGCACAGGCATGGAACATCAAAACACCACTTTCTGCACTGCAGTGTTCCCTCACAAACTCCAATGAATTGTTGGGTTACGACAAGAGATACAAGGCTAGATTTTGACTATTGGGGAGAGTGCTGCACTGATAAGGTCAGCTCAGAATATGAGCTCAAATCTCAGCTGTTAGGTATGAATTCATTAGCTTCCAATTTAGAGAGACATGACTGAGCCGAGATTGACCCTTTCCTCAGGTTATTCCTGATACCTCCACACTAACAATTTAAGAGCACCCCCTAGCTAATTCAAATTCCTGCTAAGGATTTCCCAGCGGCTGTGCGTATAATTTTTTCAAATGCAACAGAAACAACTTTCAAAAATTCAAGGATGCCTCTTGAGACCAATCCCTGTGGAGAAGTTGCCCGGAAAATATGCTGCCGAAAATGCTGTTAGCACTCTCACACTGAAATAATCATCAGTCGGGAATTAGTATCATGTTTATGCAGAATGAAAGGCAGATAAAAGGCAGACACAGTCAGAGGGCTGGGGGTGAGGTGGGCTAACAGCAAAGACTTAGTTGGGATGAAGGGGTGGGGGATAGAGAGAATGGTGGTAGGAGGAGAGGATCAGAGTGGAGCGGGAATAGGAATGAGGAGAGGTGACTGGGGATGGAGGAGAGACAGAAGGGATGGTGATTGATGT
>NC_057728.1:1913375-1920186 GCF_004010195.1 Chiloscyllium plagiosum | reverse complement strand
AGGCTGGGGGAGGGAGAGAAGAGGTTTGAAGAGACAATTGAAGAAGTTGAGAAAGCAGGTTGGAAGCCAGGATGCTGGTGGTGGGAAGGGTAGAAAAGAGTGGGTGAAAGAGAGAAACAGCATCTGAGAGGGAGAAAGAGGGGATTGAGGTGGGCTTCATGCAGAGAAAGTGGGCTGGAAAATTGTGAAGTGAGGATGATGTACACAAAACTTCAGAGGAAACCATTCCCCCTTACAAATTTGCTCCACCATTCAATAAAATTGTGACTGACTTGGTTGTGGGTTCAACATCACACTCCTATCTGCAGAGGAATCTGTGCTAAGCAGAAATGTCAGGATGGTGACCCCAACCCCCACCTTGTTTTTACTGAGTAATTTATTTCGTCCTGGGGTATCTGACATGGTGGCATTGTGGAGGACTTTAACAGCAGCACGGTGGCACAGTGATTAGCACTGTTGTCTCACAGCGCTAGAGACCCGGGTTCAATTCCTGCCTCAGGCCACTGACTGTGTGGAGTTTGCACATTCTCCCTGTGTCTGCATGGGTTTCCTCCGGGTGCTCCAGATTCCTCCCACAGTCCAAAGATGTGCAGGTCAGGTGAATTGGCCATGCTAAATTGTCCATAGTGTTCGGTAAGGGGTAAATGTAGGGGTATGGGTGGGTTGCGCTTCGGCGGGTCGGTGTGGACTTGTTGGGCTGAAGGGCCTGTTTCCACGCTGTAAGTAATCTAATAACTTCTATGACACCTTCAATGCAAAACAAAGTCTCAACGTACTTTAGACTTTGTGAGAGCATTATGTGATAATGAGCTACACATGGAGATACAAGAGATGACCAAACACTAATGAAAGGGGAGTAGTGTCTTGAAGGTCAAAAGTGAGGTAGAGAGGAGGAGAGGTATAGAAAACGTAATGCTGAGTCCAGGCAACAAGGGATGCAGCGACCAATGGTTGAGCAATTGACAGCAGCCATATTAAGATGGCAGAATTAGAGTCGATCCAATATTGCAGAAGGCTGTGGAGCTGGAGGAGCTTACAGAGTTAAGGAGGGAGAAGAACAGGAAGTTTAAGGTAAGCCCGGCAGCAGAGCTGAGTTTGGGCTGGTGTGATTCCTGGCAGCATCAGTAGTGAGGTCCAACGAGGGACTTATAGTGGCAAGGACGCTGGTGGAGGCAAGGTGGAACCAAACCAAGGTGGGTGACACGGTGGCACAGTGGTTAGCACTGCTGCCTCACAGCGCCAGCGACCCTGGTTCAATTCCCGCCTCAGGCGACTGACTGTGTGGAGTTTGCACATTCTCCCCATGTCTGCGTGGGTTTCCTCTGGGTGCTCCGGTTTCCTCCCACAGTCCAAAGATGTGCAGGTCAGGTGAATTGGCCATGCTAAATTGTCCATAGTGTTCGGTAAGGGGTAAATGTAGGGGTATGGGTGGGTTGCGCTTCGGCGGGTCGGTGTGGACTTGTTGGGCCGAAGGGCTTGTTTCCACACTGTAAAAGTAATCTAATCTAATCTAATCAAACAGCGGTGACCTTCGTTCCGGCTGCAGCAGTGTGATGAAGTGGACTCATGCCCATGGCCCATGATGGAGCACTTAACAAGAAGGACTGTAAAGTTGGACACTTTTTCTTTGTTCCTTTCTGCTTCTGCTTTTATATTCTGTGTTTTGGTTTCCTGTTCTGTGTTTTTAAGATGGCGCCGAGAGTGGCAACACTGTGCAACACTGTTCACTGTATTTTGCAACAAAGTGCATCTGAAAATAGATAAACTAAATCAAGTCAGAAATGAAGACTAGACCAAATCTTGACTAAGCTTGACTTAGGGCCAAGGTAAGCCAGCAAGCTCAGGGGTGAGAGGGGAACAGGTCAATTTTACAGAGGGCGGAATGCGAGTGTGTATTGCAATTGCCGAGTCTAAAATATATGAAGGCGTGGGTGAGGGTTTCCACAGTGGATGAGCTGAGACAGGGCTGAAGATGAGCAATGTTAAGGATGAGCAAATATGTGACCTTAGTGGTGGGATCAGATCAGAAGTGCATCTTGGGTTCAAATGTGACACAGAGGTCATGAACAGACCTTGTCTCAGGCAGGTACCAAGGAGAGGGACTGAGATGATAGCTAACTTTAGAGTGAGTGCCAAAAATGATTTATAATCTGATCATTTAGAAACTGTGTAGGAGTCCAGATGGCTATGGGTGAGGTAGAGCTAGGGATTGTTAAGATACACATCAAAACCACAAAACAACACAATGCCCCCATGCGCACACTGTATTAATTCATGTCTGGTGTATTAATGTCATAGCCATTCTGCCAGTATCCATGATACATAGACCTCAAGAATCAAGTGGAGATGAACATAATATATGTCTAACAATATAACATAGTCTCACTCTTGTACACGAGATAGTAAACCAAAACTACCATTCATAACATAAATTATCAGCTTTTAAATATCTTCAAAGCATTCACCATTTCTGTTTACAAATGTCAAATACAGTTAATCCTTTAATAGCCCCTTTCAGTTATGAATTTTGAACTCAGAAGACGTTGTAGAGCTAAACATAGCTTTTGAAATTCAGACAAGCATTCACGCTCTATGACTGATTTTTGTAGCTCTGTAAATCAAGCAAAGTAATCTAGAAAATGATGTTTTTTTTAACTCTCACTAACAGTTGCAGCCTTTTTATTAAAGTTCAAAAAGTGGGCAATTGAAATATCTTCAGATTTTGACTGTTATATATTCTTTACCCATGCTTCAAGAGCTTTTGTATTTGCTTCATGTGTGGCCGTCACATTGTGGATTAAAGACCAAAATGGATCTGTTTCGACTCTCAACTAATTTTGAATGAACCACCAAATTCATGATTCATACGCTGTGCAGATCACCTGTTTCCCCTGCCACTGAAAATGGTTTCAGCCGGAATTGAGGACTGGACTTCCACATAGGGGTCCTATTTTTAAAAATGTCTGCAATCTTCCCAACTCTGTGAAACTATGTCCAATAGAAATGGTTTGTGGAGACAAAGAGTGATAGAAAGATACATATGTACGGAAAGAGAGAGAGAAGGAGAGACTGGTCACAAAAGAGATTTACATATTGAAGGCAAGTCAAGGGAGGTAAAACTGGGAAAGGGTAGCTGTTTCTACACAGCTTGCAGTGAGTTGGCAAGAGAAATTGAGCCTATGGGGGATCACAAGGGTTCACCAATAGGAGATCTACTCTCTCCATCACCAAAGACAGTTGCAGCAGTGTGCACTACCTACAAGATGCACCACAACTCACCAAGGCTTCTTTGACCAGCACCTTCTGAATCTCTGCCACCTGGAGGTATAAGGGGCACATAGGAACACATCTCACACACTGTGTCCCTTTTAACGATATGACCATTCTTTCACTGTTTCTGGGTTAAACTCCTGTAACACCCTCCCTAGCAATACCCATGGGTGTCCCTACACCCTGTGGACTGCAGCGGCTCAAGAAAGCAGTTCACCACCACCTTCTCCAGAGAAATGAGGCATGGGCAAGAAATACTGGGTCTTGCCAGTAACAAAAACTTGTCAAGAATGATTATTAAAGAATTTCAGAGGTTAAGTGCTGAGGCTGTTGGGTCAAATTATCGAAGGTTTGTTGAGTTCGATGGTGGTGCCTATGCAGGGAAACAAGGCCATATGAAAACAAAGGGCAGTCATGCGACATTTGGAATCACATGACACCAGTGACCCACTCACTGATGTGACTCACCCAGACTGAGCTGTCAAATGAATTCATCTCCTGTAGATGTTGACTTGAGTGTGAAAATGATGCTGTTTTTAAAATTCTTTCACAGGATGTGGGCGTCACAATTTATCTCCTGTCTCTGAAAGCCGTTGAACTGTGAGGCCATTTTACATTGCCAGGGATCCGGAGAACCCTGTGATAAAGATGGCACCTTCCCGTTCTGAGAGGACATCAGCAATTCAGGTAGAGTTTTTACAATCACCAATGATAGTCCTCACAGTGTTTGTACTCCAGATCTATCAATAAGATTTTAAATTCCACCAGCCTCTGTTCCCAAGGCATTCCCAAAATTTAGTCTGAGCCCTTGGATTTTCCCGAGACTTAGCCTGAGCCCTTGGATTCCCAGATGAGTGACAACACCATTATACCATGCTGTGACTGGGCTAATAATGTAGACCATGGGAGTTCAAATTGCTTGCACAGCAGTTTTGGAACCTAAATCATGTCATAACACAGCCAAACAGTTAGACAGGAAAAACAAAACTTAAAGTCTTGTCACGTCGTGGTAACGTCCTGATTTCTGGGCAACAAGATCATACAATTCTGGTCATCCTTCTATAGGAGGAATTGTAGGAGAAATCTCTGTTGCTCAACTTGAGAGGGTGCAGAAAAGATTTACAAGGATTTGACCAGGACTGGAGGGTTTAAATTATAAGGAGAAGTTGAATTGGCTGGGGCTTTTTTCTCCTAACTAGAGGGCATACGTTTAAGATGAGAGGGGAAAGGTTTAAAAAGGAACTAAGAGGCAATTTCTTTATGCAGAGGGTGGTGCGTGTACGGAACGAGCTGCCAGAGGAACTGGTGGAGATTAGTACAATTGCAACATTTAAAAGGCATCTGGATGGGTACATGGATAGAAAGGGTTTAGAGGGATATGGGCCAAATGCTGGCAAATGTGACTAGATCAGATTAGGAGATGGAAATGTGTTGCTGGAAAAGCGCAGCAGGTCAGGCAGCATCCAGGGAACAGGAGAATCGACGTTTCGGGCATTAGCCCTTCTTCAGGAATGAGGAAAGTTGGTCCAGCAGGCTAAGATAAAAGATAGGGAGGAGGGACTTGGGGGAGGGGCGTCGGAAATGTGATAGGTGGAAAGAGGTCAAGGTGAGGGTGAAGGTGAGGTCAGACTGGGGTGGGGGCGGAGAGTTCGGGAAGAAGATTGCAGGTTAGGAAGGCGGTGCTGAATTTGATGGATTTGACTGAGACAGGCTGGGGGGAGGGGAAATGAGGAAACTGGTGAAATCCGAGTTCATCCCTAGATCAGATTGGGAACCTGGTCAGCGCAGATGAGTTGGACCAAACAGTCTGTTTCTGTGCTGTATGACTGTAAGTCCCAGATGTCCTGGAGGCAGGCTGATTATAAAATAATTTCTAAATTTCCTTTGAATAAATTGTGTTTTGCATAATGTTGAGTAGTTTGACCAGTTGCATCACATCTGGAACATAACACTTCACATGTGCCTTTAACATAAAAAAAAGAGTTAGGATCTAGGCTATCTTATTAAAATACTTTGAGGAGGTCGGGTCTGGATGTTAATATCAGAGAACAGGGATTTGGCATCAAATAGCAGCAGGAAGTGCTGGAGAAACTCAGAAGGCTTCACAACTGAAGGAAGAGCTAGTCAAACTGGTACAGGAGGCATACTAATCATGTACACTTCAAAATGAAAGAGCTGCATGTTCATTTCCAAATATTCAAGAGTTTGTTTTTCCTGTATAATGTAGGGTGACTAGGTTCAGATAGTATATAAAATGCTAAAGTGGATTGACAAGGTGGGTGTTGTCCACATGCTCCCCCTTGCAGAACAGTCTCGAATGAGGGGTCACAGATATAGAGTCAGAGGAGATAGGTTCAAAACTGAGATGGGGAGAAATCACTTCTCTCAGAGGGTTGTGAATTTGTGGAACCCACTGCCCCAGGGCGCCATGTAAGCAAAATTGATCAACAGTTCCAAGAAAGGAATATGTTTCTGATGAAAAGTGGGATAAAGGGCGATGGGGAGCAGGCAGGAGACTGGAGTTGAGACCAGGATAAGATCAGCCATGATCATGTTAAAATGGCAGAGTGGGCTGAAGGGTAAATTGTCTCATCCCCACTTCTAGTTCCTATAATCCTATACCTGTGTTATGGGGATTGTGATCTGAGGTATGTGGTACGGGGATTGTGATCTGAGTTATGTGGTACGGGGATTGTGATCTGAGTTATGTGGTACGGGGATTGTGAACTGAGTTATGAGGTACGGGGATTGTGATCTGAGTTATGTGGTACGGGGATTGTGATCTGAGTTATGTGGTACGGGGATTGTGATCTGAGTTATGTGGTACGGGGATTGTGAACTGAGTTATGTGGTACGGGGATTGTGAACTGAGTTATGAGGTACGGGGATTGTGAACTGAGTTATGTGGTCCGGGGATTGTGAACTGAATTATGAGCTATGGGGATTGTGAACTGAGTTATATGGTATGGGGATTGTGATCTGAGTTATGTGGTATGGGGATTGTGAGAGAGGAGAGGAGCCTAAAGAGACTAACAGCAGAGAGGGCTGATTGGGCACAGTGTGATAGAGGTGAACAGAGTCTGTTTGGTTGAGCCTTTCCATGGGAGAGAATTAATTGACTGCTGGCTGACCTTGAAGTAATATGACCAATCTGAATGTACACAGAGCTCTCTCAGGTCTCACCACCTAGACCCACTCACAAACAATGGACTGTCCTTGCATACTGATGGCTGTAACATCTCTCTTCTTTGATTTGATTTATTATTGTCACATGTACCGAGATACAGTGAAAAGTATTGTATTGCGTGCTATCCAGGCAAATCGTAACTTATATGAGTGCATCCAGGTAATAGAACAGAATGCAGAATGTAGTATTACAGCTACAGTGAAGGTGCAGAGAAAGATAGAACATAGAACAATACAGCACAGAACAGGCCCTTCGGCCCACGATGTTGTGCAGAACATTTGTCCTAGCTAAGCACCCATCCATGTACCTATCCAATTGCCGCTTAAAGGTCACCAAAGATTCTGACTCTACCAC
>NC_057728.1:1898672-1910784 GCF_004010195.1 Chiloscyllium plagiosum | reverse complement strand
CCTCCTCCTTTTTTACCACCCTCCCTAATCTTACTGAAACATCTGTAACCAGGAACCTCCAACAACCATTCCTGTCCCTCTTCTATCCACTTTTCCGTGATGGCCACAACATCGTAGTCCCAGGTACCGATCCACGCCTTAAGTTCACCCACCTTATTTCTGATACTCCTTGCGTTGAAGTATACGCACTTGAACCCATCTCTGTGTCCGCAAGTATTCCCTGTCTGTGCTGCCTTCTTCACAGCCTCCCTACATTCTTGGACATCCTGACAAACAGCTAGCCTACTTGCTGGACTACAAGTCCGGATCCCATCCCCCTGCCAAATTAGTTCAACTCTAATATATGAGAGTTTGTTCATGAGTCTGATAACAGCAGGGAAGAATCTGTTTTTAAATCTGTTGGTACGTGTTTTCAAACTTTTGTAACTTCTGGAAGGGGTGGAAAAGGGTATAAGATTATGGTGGCTGCTTTCCAAGGCAGCGGGAAGTGTAGATGGAGTCTAGCTCTAACCTTCCCTAAGAGACCTCTTGGATGTACGCAGAGCACCTATTGTGATATGATGATATTCCAGTCTTTCCAAGAGTTTTCGGATCTTTTATTTCTGAACGATAGGATGGAATTGGCCTCCTTTAAGTACTGTCCCACAGCACAACACTGGAGCCTGCATACTGTGCTCAGTTCTCAGGAGTGAAATTCAAAGCCATGATCGTCTGAGTGAGTGAAACTGCTTTCACGTATGGTAAGCCTGAACTGGAAGCTGCCCCTCCGCCATTCCCCTAAACCCAGCATTTTTTCCCTTCTTGGTCGCATTACATCTTACTCTGTAAATTCGTTCCTGTTATTAATAGTCATGTCGCAGTGATGGAGCAGGATTCATTTAGCCATTAACATTGAGTGCTGGTGTGGAACTGTTTGAGTCTGGCCAGAGCTGTCAATGTTTAATAATCCATTCGAGTGGCGATCGATGGCTGTGTTCCAGTTCAGTAATTGCCCTTCAGCCACATTTGATTGAAGCGCCTTAAAAAGTCTGATCATTATTCTCTTTGATCTGGGCCTACAGCCTCAGGCTTGAACTCAGGAATTAAACAGCCAGAATCCCCCCAACCCCACTCCAGACAACATTCCTGAAAGGAAAGGGAGCTGCATTCAATTTCCCTTTGACTATCGGGTGCCCAACTGCAACAATGCATGGCAACTAGCGGCAGGGAAAGATGGAGGGAGGGAGAGAGATATATAGTAGTGTGATGATAACGTTCCTGGGCCATAATACAGAAGGCATGGCTTCAAATCCCAAAAAGGGATTTGAATTCTGTCCTGCTTCTGCTCATTTCCCCTTTCAAGCTATTCCTCTTTTTGGTCAACTACTCTCACATCACTGTAGTGTCGGTATTAAATAGACTGTTCAATAAGCTCCTGTCCAGCACCTTGTGCGTTTTATTTAGCTCAAGGAGCTAGATGAATGTAGGCAGTTGTTGTTATTCTTGCTCACCATCAGAAATCAGAGGCTGAGGATCCCCTGTTTCCTCTTGGTATAAGCCCCGGGCTTCCCTGCTGTCCATTGTCAGTCGCTTTCCACTTGCTGTGGTTGTAATGAGAACATCTAACAGCAGGAACAACGAGCTGGCCTCATCCACTGCACTCAGTGACACATCATGAGCCTTAAAGCGATCATTTACTAGCACACCAGTGGAAGGAAGCAGAATAGCCAACAGCGTCTATTTATAATGTATATAATATCTACATCTTACTGAGATTGTTCTGTCGATTGCCTCCTGCTGGCTTTGCATTGTCTGCCTGCTTGCAATGTGACCCTTGACCTCTTATTCTCGTTTTTCTCTCTCTCCACAGGCTTATCCTTCTCCACTGTTCATGTGGATGAAATGTTAAACTGAGGCCTCGCCTGACAATTCAGGCCTTGCTAAGAAACCTGATGGCATTATTCAAGGGTCTCACCAATCCTACCTGACGCTCAGAATGTCAAAGTGGAGAAGGTTAGACTGTCTCTCGTTGAAAATGGTCTGATATTCTGTGCTGTGCAAATGCTCCCTGTCATTTACCTGCCTTTGGAAAAGCATCCGGTTCTGGCCGTGTATGAGACACAGCCTGCTTCATTACCTGAGGAATTTCAAATTGAAGTTGAACACTGCAGTCATTAGTCCATTGATTGTCACTGAACTCGTCAATCCAGAGGCCTGGGCCATTCCTTCAGGGACAAGGGTTCAAATCCCACCACAGCAACTACTAATTAAATTCAAATGAATAAAACTCTGGAATTGAAAGCTATTCTCAGCAATGGAGACAACTGAGCTATTATCAATTGTTGGGAAAGGAACCCCATTGAATTCGCTTTTAGGAATTCTGCTGTCTGTACTTAGTCTGGCCCACTCACAGCAAATGTGGTTGACTCTTCACTGTTCATGGTAATGGCCCTCACAAGACAGTTTTAGGGCAATTAGGGCAAATAAGAACAGCCTTGCCAGCAATATTCACCCTCCCATGGAAGAACAGCAAGATCTCATGGCATAATGGGGTTCAGTATTTTAAGAATGTCCATGAAACTATCATCATTTTCTTTAAACAGAGTTTGAAGACATACAGTAAATAAATTAATTAATTGTTTTCTTCAAAACAGAGGTTGTCTGGTGTATTAATGCCTCTGGACCAGAAGGTTCTGGATTCAAATCCACCAAATCCACACACAAATTCTTGGCTGAAGTCAAGAGTGTTATCCTTGGGCTACAGAGCAAATACTGGCTCTTCCATCGATCATGATGCACTGTAAAAAAGTAGTTCATTGGCTGCAGGAAACCTTGAAATGCCCTGAGGATGTGAGAGGATGCTACATCAGTGTAAGTTTATTCCATCCCAAAATTCCCCTCTGTCAGGAACAACTGTGAGAGAATTGGAAAGGATCTTGAGGCACTTTGGAAACCTCCGAGTTCTGAGGAAGGGTCACTCGACATGAAACGTTATCTCTAATTTCTCTCCACAGATGCTGTCAGATCTGCTAAGCTTTTCCAGCAATTCCTGTTCTTGTTTTTGATTTATAGCATCTTTGAGCTTTTATTCAGGCACCTTGGGCTGTGCTGAGGTCAGAGTATTGAGCACAGGAGTTGGGAGGTCATGTTGCAGCTGTACAGGACATCAGTTAGGCCGCTGTTGGAATATTGCGTGCAATTCTGGTCTCCTTCTAATCGGAAGTATGTTGTGAAACTTGAAAGGGTTCAGAAAAAGTTTCAAGGATGTTGCCAGGGTTGGAGGATTTGAGCTATAGGGAGAGGTTGAATAGGCTAGGGCTGTTTTCCCTGGAGCATCGGAGGCTGAGGGGTGACCTTATAGAAGTTTATAAAGGGGCATGGATAGGATAAATAGACAAAGTCTTTTACCTGTGGTGGGAGAGTCCAGAACTAAAGGGCATAGGTTTAGGGTTAGAGGGGAAAGATATAAAAGAGACCTAAGGGGCAACGAATGAGCTATCAGAGGAAGTGGTGGAGACTAGTAAATTGCAACATTTAAGAGGCATTTGGATGGGTATATGAATAGGAAAGATTTGGAGGGATATGGGCCGGGTGCTGGCAGGTGGGACTAGATTGGGTTGGGATATCTGGTTGGCATGGACAGGTTGGACCGAAGGGTCTGTTTCCATGCTGTGCATCTCTATGACTCTATATGGAAGTTGATACATCAATGCAAATTGCTTTTTTTCTCCCCATTGATTGTTCTTTCTCCATTCCAGTTTTAGCCACCCTTCCAAGAACACTGCCCTCTTGCCTATCGTAACAGGGGTTTATGTATGTTTTCTTTTAACTTTAGTAGCAAACCTCTTTTGTATGGACTAAACCATGACAAAATGAAAAACGGTGTGGCAAAAATTGAGAATGGGGTTTGTCCAAACTGATGAATTCTCCATGACCAAGGGCCAAGTCGCTGAGTGAGGAAAGGAACAGAAAATGTCTGAGCACCAGAGATTTTGGGGTGATGACAGAGATGGTTGTGGGGGGGATGATCGTCAGGGGACCTGATGTTAATGAGTACAATGTTACATTGCAGGCGTTTGTTGGACCAGACGCAAGACTCGGTACGAGCTTCGGAAATCTGGTGGAGTGGAAGATTTATTCAAACATTGGACCATTTCCTATTCTGAGCACAGTTGGATGTTTCTGTGCCAGGCAGAGATGCAGCTTAAAGTAATTTTTCTGACAAAGGAAAAGAAAATCACTCTTCAAAATTCAGTGTTAATTTTCTGCAACATTAAGGAACCCTGGTATCTGTAGTTTAAGCTTCACCTTGCTTTTAATCACATTTTCGCCACAGAAGAGGTACTTTGAGATTAATTTGCAGTGGGAAAATATCTATGTGGTTGTTCTGGTTTGATGATTTTTTTTACATTTAATTTCTTTTTCTTGCTCCATCTGCTGTTTTCAGCTCATGAAGTACAAATGGAATGGGTTCTGCAGCTAGTTAACCCATCCATGGCCTGTCCTACATCCCAATGCAGCTGCTGACTACCTTTACATCTCTGGTCTCGACTCCACTTTGGACTTCAGAATCGAAATAGTTTCTAAACAGACTTGGACAGACTATCCGGTCCAACTCAGCCATGCTGACCAGATATCCTAAATTAATCCAGTCCCATTTACCAGCATTTGACCCATATCCCTCTAAACCCTTCCTATTCATGCACCCATCCAGATGCCTTTTAAATGCTATAATTGTACCCACCTCCACCACTTCCTCTGGCAGCTCATTCCATACACACACACCACCCTCTGTGTGAAAAAGTTATGCCTTAGGTCCCTTTTAAATCTTTCTCCTTTCACCTTAAATCAATGTCCTCTAGTTTTGGACTCCATGGACTACCCTGGGAAAAAGACCTTGACTATTTACCCTTTCCATGCCCCTAGAGATTTTATAAAGCTCTACAAGGTCACACATCAGCTTCCGATGCTCCAGGGAAAATAGTCCCAGGTTATTCAGCCTCTTCCTATAACTCCAACCCTGGCAACATCCTTGTAAATCTTTTCTGAATCCTTTCAAGTTTCACAACATCCTTCCTATAGCAGGGAGACCAGAAATGAATGCAGATTTCCAAAAGTGGCCTCATTAATATCCTGTACAGCCGCAACATGACCTCCCAACTCCTGTACCCAATGCACTAACCAATAAAGGAAAGCATACCAAACACCTTCTTCACTATCCTATCTACCTGCAACTCCACTTTCAAGGAATTATGAACCTGCACTCCAAGGTCTCTTTGTTCGGCAACACTGCCCAGGACCTTACCATTAAGTGTATAAGTTCTGCCCTGATTTGCTTTTCCAAAATGCAACAAATGCTGAGAAGCTAGCAACTGTGGATGAGTAGAGATTAGAGGTTAAAGTGAAGGAGGTCAGAAACAGCTAACAGTTAAGTACAGAATAACAATGATATAGTCTAATGGATCAAAGTTATCAAATGGGCAGAACTTATGTGACAGATACATACATCTATAGTTAGATATATCTGATTAGTCCTGGGCACCTTACATTGGGTGAATAAACTTATATGGAGTAGATCAAGGGTTCACCAGAAAGACAGAGGTCAAAATGGTTAAATTATGAGGATCAGCTTGCACAGATGAGGTTTGTAGAATCATAGAATCTCTACCATTTGGAAGCAGGCCATTGATCCCAAGGGACCTAAAGGGCAACGTTTTCATGCAGAGGGTGGTGTGTGTATGGAATGAGCTGCCAGAGGAAGTGGTGGAAGCTGGTAGAATTACAACATTAAAAAGGCATCTGGACGGGTATATGAATAGGAAGATTTTAGAGGAATATGGGCCAATTTGGACTCTATTAATTTAGGATATCTGGTCAGCATGAGTAAGTTTCCGTGCTATACAACTCCATGAATCCACTCTGACCCTCCGAACAGCATCCCACCAAGACAGACCCCCTACCTTAACCCAGTAACCCTGCATTTATCATGGCTAACCAAGCTAGTCTGAACATCAGGAGAAATATAGCATGGCCAACCCACCTGATCTGCACATCTTTGGACTGTGGGAGGAAACCAGAGCAAACCCATGCAGATACAGGGAGAATGTGCAAACTCCACACAGACAGTCACCTGAAGCTGCAATTGAACCCAGGTCTCTGGCACTGTGAGGCAGCA
Source organism: Chiloscyllium plagiosum (assembly GCF_004010195.1). NCBI lineage: Eukaryota > Metazoa > Chordata > Chondrichthyes > Orectolobiformes > Hemiscylliidae > Chiloscyllium > Chiloscyllium plagiosum. Next base: position 1,904,630 of record NC_057728.1, on the reverse strand, counting down.
GTGTTAACCATTGAGCCACCATGTCACTCCCTCAACTGTACTTATTTCCTCTCAACTGTAAAAGATTAAGCACTGATCTTTAGGCTGTGCTTTAGGGTTGGGTGCGGGTAGTGTCTCTTTTGAATACAAAAAAAGGAATTGGATCCAAGCTCATATTGAATGGGAGACTAGCCTGGAGGCTACTCCTATTCCTATTTCTCATGTTCTCACCCTCCTGTCACATCTTAAAGAGAGTACCTTTGACAGTGCAGCACCTGTTGAGTTCTGTGCTGAAGTGTCAGCCTAGATTATGTGTTCCCAGTTGCTAGACTGGGACCTGAGTCTGATTTTCAGATTCAGTAGCAGAATGAATGGGTGAGCCAGGAGTTGTATTGACAGCCTTAGTCTGCCATGCCTGTTGAGTTCAGACTGTTACTGCACCACTGCTTCTCAAAGCAAACCAAAGGAAAAGGCATCCAATCTGATGTCACGCAGAGCACACTGACCGGACTGGATTATAAAATATGCATTTATTTATTATATTGCATTTTGCTGTTTAAATGCTGGCTTTTACAACGTGCTTTACTCAGTTGCAGCCTCTAGCAAATTCTGGCAGTGGAAACAAATTGACCCAACAGGGTGCCCTTTTCAAACTTCCTCAATTACTTTAATGAGAAGCTAGACATAATTTAAGACAAGCAAAATGCCAACGGTTCTTACACAGAGATGTGCTGCGGATATTTTTTAGACAATGTCACACAATTCCAAATGACTTTCTGGGTTCTGTTTGGTTTCTAGGCTCACTAGTGAGTGGCTTGGAGGGGGACATGCAGGAGATGGTATGTATCTGCTCCCCCTAAACATTGTAAGTGGTCAAGGTAGGGTCCAGGAGAGTTGGTGGATGGGAAATCGGTGGCACATACTGTGCTAATCTCTCACGTTTCCCTGTTTTCCCTTGAAATGCTTTGCTATATTCTTAACACTCCCAACTGATGGCTTTGACAGTTCTGGTAATACTTTCAACCAATGCTGACAATACACAGGGGCAGCAGAAAGGTCCATCCCTGAAATTCCCAAATCCCCTAGGATTATTAACTCACGGGTTTTGGTGCAACCATTGAGCTGTTCCCCCAATCAAAGACTGGATTCTGTGCTCACTGCTGATAGGTAGATTTGCTTGGGCCTGGGTTAGACAGTGTAAGCTCTAGGACCGAGAGTGAAGGGCAAAGGGGGAGGAGGGTCCAACGGCTGAAATAGGGAAGGCCTGGGACTGAAAGCAGGGAGACAGGGGCTGAGGGCCAGAGACCAAATTGCAGGAGCTGAGAGAGGGTCCAGAGGCAAACCAGGAACAGCATAGATAGGGTAAATAGACAAAATCTCTTCCCTGGGATGGGGGAGTCCAGAACAAGAGGGTATAGGTTTAGGGTGAGAGGGGAAAGGTATAAAAGAGACCTCAGGGGCAACTTTTTCACTCAGAGGGTGGTACGTGTATGGAATGAGCTGCCAGAGGAAGTGGTGGAGGCTGGTACAATTGCAACATTTAAAAGGCACCTGGATGGGTATGTGAATAGGAAGGGTTTGGAGAGTGCTGGCAGGTGGGACTAGATTAGGTTGGGGTATCTGGTCGGAATGGACAAGTTGGATCGAAGGGTCTGTTTCCGTTCTAAAAAATATCCGCAGCACATCTCTGTGTAAGAACCGTTGGCATTTTGCTTGTCTTAAATTATGTCTAGCTTCTCATTAAAGTAATTGAGGAAGCTTGAAAAGGGCACCCTGTTGCCCTATTCAGCTTCTCTCTACAGTTCAAACCTTCCAACCTTCGCAACACCCTTGTAAATCTTTTCTGCACCTTTTCAAGTTTCACAACATCTTTCCTTTTGCAAGGAGACCAGAATTGAATTCCAAATGTTGCCTCACCAAAGTCCTGTACAGTCATGTGCGATATTTCCTGAACTGCCTACATCTGTGAAAGTTTGCAACAATCCAGAGATTATTACCCTCAAGCCCAATCTTTTTAATTTAGAGCCTAAATCCTAATATTGTTTCATTAAGACATTCTTCCTTTTTCCTCCCTATTCCAACATGGACCTCAACAACTGGATTTATCCCACTACCTTTGCATGTTCCTCTCCAGGTACCATGAGATCTTTCATTTGTTGTTAGGATTTGTTAATCCCATTGTGAAGATTAAGAGAAACAGTTACAGTCCTAGAATCCCTACAGTGTGGAAGGCCATTCAAGTCCACACCGCATCCCATCCAGTCCCTTATAATCCTGCATTTCCCATGGCTAATCCACCTAGCGTACACATCCCTGGACACTTTGGACAATTTAGTATGGCCATTGCACCTAGCCTATACATCTTTGGGCAGTGGTAGGAAACCATGCAGACCTGGAGAGAATGTGCAAAGTCCATACAGATTGTCATCTAAAGGTGGGACTGAACCCAGATCCCTGGCACTGTGAGGCAGCAGTGCTAACCACTGAGCCACCATGCTATGGTGGCTATCAGTTGCCTTTGAGCACATATAAAGAGAGAACATTTGAAGATGAGAGCTATAAGACTGAACAAGGCAATAAACTCTCCTTGAAAAAAGTAAGACTATGTGTCCTAGATTCAATTTCACCAGTGGCTTAGAATCCTTGAACAAGTTATCCCATGTCCCAGCATCAGATAGGCAACACATTGTGTAGAATTCTGATTCTTGGCTGTTATCTATCCCCATAATTAGGAGCACCCACATTTCTATTCTGCCTTCCTGTCCCTGGGCAACCTTCCAATCCATGGTAATCTTTCTGTGTTGAGAAAATATTGGTGCCTCCTCAGGTCAGAATTAAAATCCGGCTTTTACTGAATGCAAGGTAGCTGCATCATGTACTCAAATGGTCACATGCGGGCTCTCCATTAACTCCTTGATCTCACCAGCCAGCAGTCTCCCATTCTGCGATCATTCGCCCATCACAGGACGAGGGAAGCTGATGGACATTTGCTGGCCAAAGAGAGCAATACTCAATTTTACTGACTGACCAACACAACAAGCCACGAAAAGAACGTGGAAATCGATAAGTCACTTATACTTGTTTAGCCTCTGGCCTAAGCCAGTGCATCCTTCTTTCTGGTAAGACTCCAGAGCAGATGACCCTGGATCTGCAGACAGAGGCTAGTAGCTAAGGCTGAGTGTATTGTAGACCTGTGATACAAGTCAAACATCCTGACCACCCTACAGTCTTCCCCTCAAGGTCTAAAGCGTATGGAAAGGCAAGGATCAGCTAAGTTGTTAGAGTTTGGGAGAAGGAAAGAGGGAAGAACAATGGGACAGCTATTGATTCAAGCAGCAAGCTCTGAGTTCTTTTGCTCTGTTATCATTCATTACAGACACACACGCACACACACAGATAAATTAAACACCTAGCAGGTGCAGGGAACAAAATGTTTTGTTTGGAACCTGGGCCAGCAGTGATAAGGCTTTGCTGTGGCTGCCAGAGCGAGATCTCATTATTGTTTCATCTCAAAGAGGAATGATCCTGACGCACATGGCTCCTCAGAGCTGGAACAGGCTGCAGCAGCAGCACTTTGCTCTCTCGTTCCTTCCCTTACACCATCCCATCCCCATCTCATCCCTTGACCATGCTTTGCAGCTTGACATTCCTGCTATCAAAGTGCCTAGAATGACTTGACCTGGATTAGAGGCATAGAGCTATAAACAGGGCTGGACAAACTTGGGTCATTTTCTTTGGAGCGGCAGAAGCTGAAGCGAGACCTGATAGAAGTTTATAAAATTATGAGAGGCACGGTGAGAATCCCTCAAGTTGAAATATTCAATACTGAGAGGCATTTAAGGTGAGAGGGGGAAAGTCCGAAGGATGTGGGGCACAAGTCTTTTACACAGTGGGCGGTCGGTGCCTGGAACGTGCTGCCAGGGACGGTGCAGGAGGCAGATATGATCGGGGCATTTAAGGAACTTTTAGATAAACACATGAATATGCATGGAATGAAGGGATGTGGACCAAGGGCAGGCAGAAGGGATTAGTTTAGTTTGGCGTCATGTTCAGCACAACATCATGGGCTGAAGGGCCCGTTCCTGTGCTGCACTGTTCTAAGTTCTATGTCTTCAGATCAGAAACAGGCCATTCAGCCCACAGTTCTGTACCAGTGTTTTGTTTCTCTCTTTTTTAAAAATCTCTCATGGGCTGGTTCATTGTTGCATTCATTGCCCAGTGAGGGGACTTACAAGGCCATTTCAGAGGGCACTGAGGAGCCAAGCTCATTCCTGTGGGTCTGGAGTTACAATGGGCCTACCCAGGTAAGGACAGCAGGATTCCCCTCCTTGAAGGACAATAGTTAACCACACAGGTTTTGACAGCAGTCGATGGTCATTGTCATGATCATCCATCATTGTGACTATCTTCCAATTCTGAATCTTATGAAATGAATTTAAACTCCAGGGACTGTTAGAGTGAGATTTAAACCAACACCTCCAAGACATTAGCCTGGGCCTCTGGATTACTCGTCCCACCACACCGCCATCTTCGCCAGTCCTGCATGTGGAAACATCTCAGTGCCTTACTCTATCAAATCTCTTCATGGCTTTAACAAAAGTTTCTGTTCGTTACTCTCCTCCCCTCCCCCTCAGTCTCCTCCTTTCCAGATATAAATATATACCTTTGTGATATATAATTATTGACCTAGACTTGGATATACAGAATCAAAGAATGTGGTGCTGGAAAAGCACAGCAGGTCAAGCAGCATCCGAGGAGCAGGAGAGTCAACATTTCAGGCATGAGCCCTTCATTAGGGCGTATGCCCGAAACATTGATTCTCCTGCTCCTCGGATGCTGCCTGACCTGCTGTGCTTTTCCAGCACTACACATTTTGACTCTGAACTCCAGCATCTTTTGTCCTCACTTTCTCCGAGTTGGATGTACAGGGGATCATTTCAAAGCCGGTAGTTAGTCTGAAACTTTGTTATGTGTTAACATTGAGGTAAAAAATATATAGAACACATCTTTTTATTTTCCTTTTTTATGGATTGTGGAACCGAATGGGACATGCACAGAACCAAGGACTCTGGAAGAGTTTGCTGCACTTTGAACTCATCGTGAGTTCTGTTTCCACTGCTGCATGGCAACTCCTCTCTGATTAGCTCCTGGGCAGGGACTAATTGAATGTGTGTGTGTAAGTGAACAACATAGGGACAGAAGATTTAAGAGGAGAGGTCAACTGAGTCGAATGTGTAATCTGGCACATGTGGGGAGTTCTAGATGCTGCCAGTGTTCTAGATGACCATATGCTGCAAGTGTTTCCAGCTGCTGGAGCTGCAGGTAGCAGTTGGAAACACTGTAGAGTAATCGCAAGGCTGAGAGTTATATGGATAACATGTTTAGAGAGGTGGTCATACCACAGCTCAAGGGACTAGAGAAAAGAAGGAATGGGTGACCAGCAGCCAGTCAAGAAAGAACAGGTAGGTAGTGCAGGAGTCCCCTGGAGTCCGACTCACTAACCATTTTGAAAGCTGATGTGGGTGCTGGTACCTCAGAGGAATACAGTCAGAGCCAAGCTTCTGGCACCACAAGGGGCTTGATTGTTCAGGGCTGAGGGTGGGGCATGGAGCAATGTAGATCAGGGATTCTTTAGTCAGGGAAGCAGACAGGTGTTTCCGTGGCTGAAGATGTGACTCCAGGATGTTGTGTTACCTCCCGGGTGCTCGGGTCAGGGCTGTCATTGAACAGCTGCAGGACTCTTGAAAGGGAAAGGTGATGAGTCAGAGGCTGTGGTACATGTTTGTTCCAATGGGCAAAGTGAGGAATGAGGTAATGTATCAAGAACTATAGGGAGTTAGGCAGTGGATTAAAAAGTAGCACCTCAATCTCTGGATTACTCCTGGTGCTAGTGAGTTTAGATTAGATTAGATTAGATTACTTACAGTGTGGAAACAGGCCCTTCGGCCCAACAAGTCCACACCGACCCGCCGAAGCGCA
>NC_057728.1:1893929-1898627 GCF_004010195.1 Chiloscyllium plagiosum | reverse complement strand
GGGGAGAATGTGCAAACTCCACACAGTCAGTCGCCTGAGTCGGGAATTGAACCCGGGTCTCTGGCGCTGTGAGGCAGCAGTGCTAACCACTGCGCCACCGTGCCGCCCACGGTGGACAGATGAATGCATGGCCCAAGAGTTGGTGCAAGACGGAGGATTTTAGATTCTTGGGTCATTGGCAGCAGTTTTGGGGAAGGTGGGATACACACAAATGGAATGGTCTGCACTTAAACGACACTGCTACGAATAGCCTTCAGGTAGGTTTGCTCATGCTGTTGGGAGAAGTTCATACTTGTCTGGTGGAGGGAGGGGTCACAGAATACTGACGAAACAGACACATCATGCTACAGTGAAAGAAGCAAGTCTCAGTGACTTCAGCTATGTTGAGTGTCAAGAGAGTAAGGCAAGGTTGGATGGTCTTCACTTTAGGTAAGTGTGATGAGTTAATGGTGTAGATTGAAATATGGAAGTATGATATTGTCGCCATCACAGAAACATGGTTGAGGGAAGGGCTGGACTGGCAGCTCAATATTCTGGGGTATAGGATCTTTAGGCAAGACAGAGGAGGGTGTAAAAAGAGTGGTGGTGTAACACTATTAATTAAGGAGATAACTACTGCAATAAGGAGAGGTAATATCTTGGGTGGGTCCTCAAGCAAAGCTTTGTGGATAGAACTTAGGAATGGTTAGGGGTCAGCTATTTTAGTGGAAGTGCATTACAGGCCCCCAACGAGTGAGCAGGAAATAGAGGAACATCATGTAGACAGTTCACAGAAGCGTTTAAAAATAATAATCTGGTAATTATACTGAGGGATTTCAACTTCCCCAACACAAATTGGGATAGTCATAGTGTTAAGGGTTTAGAGGGGAGACACAATGTGAGAATGAGTGAAAGGATGGTAGAGGAAGAGTAGAGGATGGCAGGGCAATAGACAGCAAAAGGGAAGCAGTCCATGCCGACCTCAGTCGTAGATAAGATTTTGAAGTCCATTGTGAAGGATGAGATTTCTGAATACTTGGAAGTGCATGGTAAAATACGGCAAACTTGGCATGGTTTCATCAAGGGGAGGTCACGCCTGACAAATTTGTTAGCATTCTTTGAGGAGGTTACGAGCAGGTTTGACAAGGAGAGCCAATGCATGTTATCTACCTGGACTACCTTTGATCAGGAGCTGCATAGTAAGGCTGCTGAGTAAGATAAGGGCCCATGGTATTAGAGGCCAGGTACTAGCATGGATAGAGGATTGGCTGTTTGTCAGAAAGCAGACAGTGGGGATAAAAGGGTCCTTCTCAGGATGGAAGCTGGTGACTAATGGTGTTCTAAAAGGGTCAGTGTTGGGAACATCATTTTTGACTTTATACGTCAATGATCTGGATGAAGGAACTGAGGGCATTCTGGCTAAGTTTGCAGATTATACAAAGATAAGTGGAGGGGAAGGTAGTATTGAATAGGTAGGGAGGCTGCAGAAAGATTTAGACAGGTTAGGAGACCGGGCAAAGAAGTGTCAGATGAAATACAATATGGGAAAGTGTGAGGTCTTGCACTTTGGTAGGAAGGATAGAGGCAGAGACTATTTTCTAAATGGGAGAAAATACAGAAATCGAAGGGCAAAGGGACTTGGGAGTTCAATCCAGAATTTTCTCAAGGTAAACTAATTCGGTAATTAGGGAATCAAATACAATGTTGTCATTCATCTCGAGAGGACTAGAATATAGAAGCACAGATGTACTTCTGAGGCTTTATCAGGCTCTGGTCAGACCACATCTTGAGTATTGTGAGCAATTTTGGGCCCCATACCTCACGAAAGACGTATTGGCCCTGGAGCAGGTCCAGAGGAGGTCCACAATAATGATCCCAGGAATGAAATGTTTAACATATGAGGAATGTTTGAGGAGTTTAGGACTATATGCTGAGTTTAGAAGGGTGAGGGGGGGAATCCGACTGAAATTTGCAGAATACTGAATGGCTTGGACTGAGTGGACATTGGGAAGATGTTTCATTGGCAGGAGAGATGAGGAAACGAGGGCACAGCCTTCAAGGAAAAGGAAGACCTTTCAGTACAGAGATAAGGAGAAACATCTTTAGCGAGAGAGCAGTGAATCTGGGGAATTCATTAGATTAGATTAGATTCCCTACAGTGTGGAAACAGGCCCTTCGGCCCAACCAGTCCACACCGACCCTCCAAAGAGTAACCCACCCAGACCCATTTCCCCTCTGACAAGTGCACCTAACACTATGGGCAATTTAGCATAGCTAATTCACCTGACTTACACATCTTTGGACTACAGAAGGCTCTGGAAGTCAAGTCATTGAGCATACTTAAAATAAGATAGATAGGTTCTTGATTGCCAAGGAGATCAAAGGTTATGGGGAGAAAGTGGGAGAATGGAGTTGAGAAGCCTATTAGCCATGATTGAGTGGCGGAGCAGACTCGATGGGCTGAATGGCCTAATTTCTGCTCCTATGTCTAATGGGCTTATGGGGCTTATGTATCCAGGATAGTCTTTTGTATCAAAACATAGACAACCCAAAAAGGGCAGTGCAGTGGTTCTGGTTCTGGGGAAAGGAGTTAGACAAGTCTTTGATGTGACACTCGGGGAACATTTAGACAATAGTGACCACAGCACGGTATGGTTCCAATCTGGTCTGGGCAAGCAAAAAGATGGTCTGCAAAAGATGGCTTTGGACTGGGGGGCAAGGAGGGTTAAAGCAGGATCTGGCAAAATTTGAAACGCTTCAAAAAAAATTTACAAAGATGTTGCCGGTGTTGGGGGGTTTGAGCAAGAGGGAGAGGCTGAATAGGATGGGGCTATCTTCCTTGGAGCATCAGAGGCTGAGCGGTGACCTTATAGAGGTTTATAAAATAATGAGAGGCATGGATAGGGTAAATAGACAGGGTTTTTTGCTCAGGATTGGGGGAGTCCAAAACTAGAGGGCAAAGGTTTAAGGTGAGAGAGAAAAGATTTAAAAGTGACCTAAGGGGCAAAATGTTCACACAGAGGGTGGTGCATGTTCGGAATGAGCTGCCAGAGGAAGTGGTGGAGGCTGGTACAATTACAACATTTAAAAGGCATCTGGATGGGTACATGAACAGTAAGGGTTTAGAGGATTATGGGCCAAATGCTGGTAAATGGGACTACATTTATATAGGATATCTGGTCAACATGGATAAGCTGGACCTAAGGATCTGTTCCCGTGATGTACATCTCTATGACTGTATGAGTTGATTGGGAGGAGGTCTTTGCGGGTCAGTCTACAGTGGAGCAGTGGGAGGTATTCAAAAAAGGAGCTGGGGAGATTACAGGTCCAACATGAACCATTTAGAGGGAAATGTAGGAGCAATAAGTTCAGAGAACCTTGGATGTCTAGGACAATTCAGGATTGGGTAAGGAAGAAGTGCAGGGCTTTTAGCAAGTCCAAAGGGGGCAGTTCAGCTGCAGCTAGAGAAAGTGAGAAAGGAACATAAGAAAACAATTAAAAGAGCTAAAAAGGGTCATGAAAAAGACTTGCAAACAAGATTAGGTAAAATCCAATGATATTTTACAAATACTTTAAAGAGAAGAGGCTAACCAGCGAAAGAACAGACCCCATTAGGGATAAAAATGCAACCCATGTGTGTAGCCGCAGGATATTGGAAGGGTGTTGAATGAATAGTGCTCTTTGGTCTTTATTCTGGAAAGGAGAATGTAGGTATGGAATTCAGGAAAAGGGACTGTGAGGAGCTTGCACAGTTTGACATAGGACATGGCGAAGTATTAGAGGCTCTGTCAGGCTTAAAAATGGATAAATCCCCTGGCCCGGATGAATTGCGTCCCAGGCTGCATTGGGAGGTGAGGCAGGAAATTGCCAGGGCTCTGACACAAAATTTTTAATTTGTGACATTACGTCTCACAAATTTGTTAGAGTTCTTTGATGAAGTGACCAGGATGGTTGATGAGAGCAGGGCAGTAGATGTAGTCTATAGACTTCAGTAAGGCCTTTGATAAGGTTCCACATGGTAGGCTGCTTTGGAAGGTTAGATCACATGGAATCCAGGGTGAGCTGGCAAATTGGCTTGATGGTAGGAAGCAAAGGGTAATAGTGGAAGGATGCTTGTCGGACTGGAGGGCTGTGACTAGTGGAGTGCCTCAGGGATCGGTGCTAGGCCCATTGCTGTTTGTTATCTATATCAATGATTTGGATGAGGATGTACAAGGCATGATTAGTAAGTTTGCAGATGACACTAAAATAGGTGGTTTTGTGGTCAGTGAGGAAGGTTATCAGAAATTGCAGCAGAAATCAGCTGGGGAAGTGGGCTGAGAAATGGCAAATGGAGTTTAATATAGATAAGTGTGAGGTCTTGCATTTTGGAAAGTCAAATCAGGGTAGGGGTTTCATGGTGAATGGTAGGGCCTTAAGGAGTGTAGTGAATCAGAGAGACATAGAACATAGAACATAAAAATACAGCGCAGTACAGGCCCTTCGGCCCTCGATGTTGCGCCGATCCAAGCCCACCTAACCTAGACTAGCCCACTTTCCTCCATATGCCTATCCAATGCCCGTTTAAATGCCCATAAAGAGGGAGAGTCCACCACTGCTACTGGCAGGGCATTCCATGAACTCACGACTCGCTGAGTAAAGAACCTACCCCTAACATCTGTCCTATACCTACCACCCCTTAATTTAAAGCTATGCCCCATCGTAATAGCTGACTCCATA
>NC_057728.1:1874928-1893637 GCF_004010195.1 Chiloscyllium plagiosum | reverse complement strand
CCGACTTTCGTATCATCCGTAAACTTGCTCACCCAACCTTCTAGCCCCTCCTCCAGGTCATTTATAAAATTGACAAACAGCAATGGTCCCAAAACAGATCCTTGCGGAACACCGCTAGTAACTGCACTCCAAGATGAACCTTTACCATCAACTACTACCCTCTGTCTTCTTCCAGCCAGCCAATTCCTAATCCAAACCTCCAAATCACCCTCAATGCTATATCTCCATATCTTTTGAAGTAGCCTACCATGGGGAACCTTATCAGACCTTGGGGTTCAGGTGCACGGTTCTCTGAAAGTGGAGTCACAGGTAGACAGGGCAGTGAAGAAGGCTTTTGGCACACTGGCCTTCATCAGTCAGGGCATTGAGTAGAGAAGCTGGGAAGTTATGTTGCAGTTATACAGGACACTGGTGAGTCCGCACTTTGGAGTACTGTGTTCAGTTTTGGTCACCTTGCTATAGGAAGGATGTTATTAAACTGGAAAGAGTGCAAAAGAAATTTACAAGGATGTTGCCAGGACTCAATGGTCTGAGTTATAGGGAGAGGTTGGACAAGCTAGGATATTTTTCTTTAGAGTATAGGAGACTGAGGGGGATCTGATAGAGGTATATAAGATCATGAGACGCATGGATAGGGTGAATACATTCAGTCTTTTTCCCAGGGTTGGGGAATTGAGGACTAGAGGGCATCAGTTTAAGGTTAGAGGGAATGAATAAAAGGGAATCTGATGGGCAAACTTTTTACACAAAGAGTGGTACGCATATGGAATGAGCTGCCAGCGGAAGTGGTTGAGACGGGTATATTAACAACATTTATAAGGCATATGGACAAATACATGGATAGGAAAGGTCTAAAAGGATATGGGCCAAGTGCAGGGAAATGGGTTTAGTGTGGATGGATATTTTGGTTGGCATGGACAAGTTTGGGCCGAAGGGTCTGTCTCTGTGCTGAAGGACTCGATGACTCTATGACTCTCTGGCCACAGGGGAAGTGCCAGAGCACTGGAGGACAGCAAATGTGGTTCTACTTTTCAAGAAGGGTGGCAGAGATGAACTAATGAGTCTCATGTCAGTGTTAGGGAAACTCTTGTAGAGAATTCAGAAGAAGCAAATTATTACCCACTTGGAAAAGCAGAGGTTAATTAAGGATTTTCAGCATGGCTTTGTCAGAGGGAGGCCATGCCTAATAAACTTGTTAGACATTTTTGAAAATGTGATCAGCTGTGTGGGTGTGGGAAGTTCAGTTGATGTTGTTTATATGGATTTTTACAAAGCTTTTGACACGGTCCCACTTGAGAGACTGATTGAGAAGTTTAAAGCACATGGAATTGAGGGAAACTTGTCAAGATAGATAGAAACTGGCTTCGAAATATGATGCAAAGGGTAGAGGTTGAAGGCTGTTTGACGAGTTGTGCGTCCAGCAAGGATCAGTACTGGGGCCCTTATTGTTTGTTATACACATAAATGATATAGTGAAAATGTGGGGGAATGTTAAGTAAATTTGCAGACACCACCAAGATTAATCTAGTGGTTAATAGCAATGGAAATGGTTGTAGGTTACAGGATGGGTTGGTCAGATGAGCAGACCAATGGCAGATTGTATTTAACTCTGATAAGTGCAAGATGATGCACTCTGGAAGAAGAAACAAGATGAGGGAGTATTTAATGAATGGCAGGACATTGGGTAGCTTGGAGGAACAGAGGGAACTTGGGTGATTATTCACAGATCCCTGATGTTGGCAGAGCATGTGAATAGGATAGTTAAGAAGGCAGATGGGACACCTAATTTCATCAGTCATGCATAGCGTATAAGAGCAAGGAGGTAATGTTGGAGTTGTACAGGGTGTTGGTTAGGCCACAGCTGGAGAACTGGGGCAGTTCTTGCCCCCTCACCACAGGAAGGATGTGATAACATTAGAGGGGGATTACAGAGGAGGCTCACCAGGATGTTGCTGGGATGGACAAATTGAGCTCTAAGGAAAGACTAGACAGGCTTGGATTGTTTTCTTTAGAGTACAGAAGACTGAGAGGGGATGTGATTGAGGTGTGTAAGATTATGAGGGGTATGGACAGGGTTAAGACAGACAACTGTTCCCCTTGGTTGAAAGGTCAATTATAGGGGGGGGGGGCATCCTTTTAGGGTAAGGGCAATAGATTCAGAGGGAATTTGTGAAAAAAACCCTTTTACTTAGCGGGTGGTGGGAATCTGGAATGCACTGCCTGGGGAGGTAGTGGAGGCTGGAAACCTTGCAACCTGCATAGAAAATGTGGATGAGTATCTGAAGTGTCATAACCTTCAAGTGCAGGAAATTGGGATTAGCACACTTTTAGTGGTCGTTATGTCGGTCAGACTGGCTACTTAACGGCCTTTCCAGTACCGTAGGAATCTAAAACTCTATAGATCTATGATTCTTAAAAAGAGTTCCCAGAACTACAAGAGAGAGCATCTCTCTTTATCTTGTCACAATGAAGCAACCGAGAACCCCCTAATCATCAGTCATGCATAGCGTATAAGAGCAAGGAGGTAATGTTGGAGTTGTACAGGGTGTTGGTTAGGCCACAGCTGGAGAACTGCGGCAGTTCTTGCCCCCTCACCACAGGAAGGATGTGATAACATTAGAGAGGGATTACAGAGGAGGCTCACCAGGATGTTTAGGGGGTTACAAGATGATTAGGGGGTTAGATAGGGTTGACAGTGTGAACCTTTTCCCGCGTATGGAGTCGGGTATTACAAGGGGGCATAGATTTAAATTAAGGGGGGGGTAGATATAGGACTGAAGTTAGGGGTAGGTTCTTCACTCAGTGAGTCGTAAGTTCATGGAATGCCCTGCCAGTAGCAGTGGTGGACTCTCCCTCTTTATGGGCATTTAAGCAGGCATTGGATAGGTATATGGAGGATAGTGGGTTAGTATAGGTTAGGTGGGCTTGGATCGGCGCAACATCGAGGGCCAAAGGGCCTGTACTGCGCTGTATTCTTCTATGTTCTATGTAACTGAAAGATAGCTAATTTCTCCCACCTTTTGCTATAAACTGTCGCCACTAATAAGTGACTGAAAGACTGAACAATTAATGTGCCAACTGTCCTGTGTCTTTAGCAATGAGCTGAACGGATCTGGAAACAAGGAGAACTAGATCAGAAGAGTAAGCGGGAATGTGGAATTTTAAATACAAATAGATTAGCCATGATCTTATTGAATGATGCAACAGGAACAGGCCTACTCCTGTTCCTAATCCATCGCAATTTTCACCTTGAATGTGAATATTGAATTAGAATTAGGCTTATTAGGGACACATGAGTATAGCAAAAAGTGTGCAAAGTCGCCATTTCTGGTGCCATCCAAGACAAAAAGATACCTAGGTACAATATCTTAGTTATAAATTAAAAAATGAAAAAGTAAAGTTGAAAGAGCAGCCTTACAATCTTTATAAAGCTAGGGTAAAAGATACCTAGGTACAAAATCTTAGGTTTTGTTCCAGACTGTTTATTTGTACCTGGTCCTTTATATAGGGTTTAGTGATTTTCATTTCACAGACTGTGGGGTAGGAAGCGGGCCCCCTGTGTGTGACACCAACTGACCCTAGTGTGGCCTTGTAAGCCGATTGGAAAAATCCTTGCCAGCTGGAGTCGTGTCTGTTACATTGGAACATTACGATACTTTGGAGACCAATCACCTCAACTCCAGGATATCTCTGCAGGAATTCCTCAGAATAGTGTCATAGGCCCAACCATCATCGCCCATCACAGAGTCACAAGTGGGGATGCTCACTGATGAATTGCATCATGTTCAGCACCATTCACAATTCCTCAGAGAGTGAAGCAGTCCGTGTCCATGTTTAGTGAGACCCAGACAACATTGAAGCTGGGCTGATAAATGCTGATTGGCATGCACGCCACACAAATGTCAGACGATGACTATCTTATGGGCAATACACTGCAGGAATCTGTCATTCTACAGGTGGCTGGCCAGACAACTCTTACACTTATTGCCTGCCATGAGGTATATTGGAAAGATATTGGGAGGCATAGTGGCTCAGTGGTTAGCACTGCTGCCTCATGGTGCCAGGGATCCGGGTTCAACTCCAACCTCGGGCGACTGTATGGAGCTTGCATGCTCTACTGTGTCTGCGGGGGTTTCATTCAGGTGCTGTGGTTTCCTCCTGCAGTCCAAAGATGTGCAGGTAGGTGGATTGGCCATGGAAAATTACCCATAGAGTTGCTAGGGGGTTTAGCCATGTAGGGTTACAGAGATAGGGTAGGGTATGGGTGGGATGGTCTTCAAAGGGTCAGTATGGACTTGATGGGCCAAATGGCCTGCCTCCTCACTGTAAGGATTCTACAAATCAGAGGCTGACAATCAATCTATTCCATCACTGACAAGTCTTAGTGTAGGACTTGAACTCAAGGTTTCTGTCAGAGGTAGGGACATTACTCACTGCCCCACAGTGGGCATGGTGGGGGTTTCACACTTTAACATAAACTTGCAGATTGCTTTTCCATTCTTCCATCATCCCCCTGCACCCCCCCCGCCACACCCCCTCCCCCACCCCTGGTGTTAACATGCCTGCTGATGTTCATGACGTCTCTTCCCCCTTTGAGACATTCGCCAGTTTGGGAGGTTTAGTTAAAAAAGAATCCAAATGATGTAGTTTATAAATACCAAGCTGGCCCAAAATTATTTCCCAAAACACTTTTGGCTACAAAATGTCTCAGCAGCAACACAATTCGGCCCAGTTTGGGAGGGGCACAGCAATAGTTCAAGTCTTCAATGAACTCCATGTGAATGCTCTGAACATGTGAGGGCTTTATTCCAGGAGTTCTGTTTTCCAAAACCATCCCAATGGCCTCCAGTGGTTGGAAGTTTCAACCTACCCTTAGACAATCAGGAGAGCACTTGGGAGCGATTTCAGACCGCTCACTCATCAATCAAAAAGGTTACCTCTCAGCCATGGGTCATTGTCTGTCTGTTGCTGAGTTAAAAGTTGTGTGCTCAACTCTTCCACTCTGAGATATCAACACAAAAAACCCCCAGGCTTATACCTCTGACAGAGTGCTGCAGAACCCTCTTTTGGATAAGACCTAAGGCCCTTATATTTGCAGATTGATGCTAAAGCTTGCCTGGTGGCAATAGAGCAATGCAGCACAGAACAGGCCCTTCGGCCCACGATGTTGTGCCGAACATTTGTCCTAGCTTAAATCTTGAATCCAAGGCAGGGAGTTATCCAAGTTGACTAGTTGCATTTAACGCTTGTTGTGCATAAATTTTCTCCCATTCCCTCCATTACAACAGTGACGACTCTGGGTTCCATTCATTGCACAGTGCTTAATGACATCCTAAGACCACAAAAGGCGCCAGGGAAATGCACGTCTTTTGGTATCTCTGAATCCAAAACCCTTGACACATGGCCATGGTAGCAATAGCTGGTTGGCTTTGGAAAAGAGCTGCAAAAGGATCAGTTAGTTCACTCTCCATGCTAGGTTCAGAGGTGTCAGCAATCTTACAGTAAAAACAGCCACAAAGGCATGAGGCTGAATTAAATTAGTCCATTACCAAAATCTGAGTACTTGCAAACATTCAGCTCTCAAAAATCTTTCTCTCGCTCTCAGCTTTGCATGCCTGCTATACATCACAGCAGTCTGCCTCACACATTCCTCACTCTCTGTAAAATGTCACCAATCAAAATTCCCTGTCCATTTGTTCCTGGCTTGGCCCCTCTGTGTCTAATGTTATCACCACCCTCTGCCCAAACAGAGTAAGGGAAAACATCAGGATTTCACTGAACATTCCTTATCGTTCTTAAAAATCTGCTTTGATAGGGAAGGGAGGATAACTTGTGCAATTCTCATTTGAGCAATGTTATAATAATCTGACATACTAAAGGCAATAGGTGTTTTGTTTGATAGCCTCTGCCAAAACACAGGACTTTTTGCAGACACAGGTGTGCACACTCATAACATTAAAATCACTACAACATTTCTATAATAGTTTAAAAGCTCACACAGAAAGAAAAGAAGTTAGCATTATGGTTATAAAGCTTAAAGGTTTGCAGAAACTTTAAGACTAGAGAATTAACCTACACTTGTGTGAGGGTAGGGCCAATCAAGGATAGTGGATGGGGACTTGTCCCTGGAGTCAGGAGAGGTAGGGAGGTCCTTAATGAATAATTTGCTTCAGTATTCACTAGTGAGAGAAACCTTGCCATTTGTGAGGACAGGGTGAAACAGGCTGATTTGCTTGAACAAGTTGATGTTAAGAAGGAGGATGCTGGAAATTTTGATAAGTCCCCTGGCACAGTTGGGATATACCCAAGGTTTCTACGGGAGCTGAGGGAAGAGATTGCTGCGCCTTAGGCAATGATCTTTGCATCCACATTGTCCACTGGAGTAGTACCACAGGATTGGAGCGTGGCAAGTGTTATTCCCTTTTTCAAGAGAAGAAATATGGATAAGCTTGGGAATTACAGACCAGTCAGTCTTACGTCAGTGGTGGGCAAATTATTGGAGAGGATTATGAGAGATAGGATTGATGATAATTTGGGAAAGCATAGCTTGATTAATGATAATCAACATGGCTTTGTGAGGGGCAGGTCGTGCCTCACAAGCCTTATTGAATTCTTTGAGGATGTGACAAAACAAATTGTTGAAAGTAGAGCAGTGAATGTGGTGTATATGGATTTTAGCAAGGCATTTGATAGGTTCCCCATGGTAGACTCATTCAGAAAGTAAAGAGACAGGGGATACAGGGAAATTTGGCTGTCTGCATACAGAATTGGCTGGCCCATTGTAGACAGAAGATGGAAAGTATTCAGCTTGGAGCTCAGTGACTAGTGGTGTTCCACAGGGATCTGTTCTGGGACCTTTGCTTTTTGAGATGTTTATAAATGACTTAGATGAGGAAGTGGAAGTGTGGATTAGTAAATTTACAAATGACATCAAGGTTGGTGGAGTTGTGGATAGTGTGGAGGGGTGTTGTAGGTTGCAATGGAACATTGACAGGATGCAGAACTGGGCTGAGAAGTGGCAGATGGGGTTCAGCCTGGAAAAGTGTGAAGTGATTCACTTTGGAAGGTTGAAGTTGAATGCAGATTATAGGGTTAAAGGCAGGATTCTTGACAGTGTGGAGAAACAGAGGGATCTTGGTCAGGGTATTGAGTACAGGAGTTGGGAGGTCATGTTGCGGCTGTACAGGACATTGGTTAGGCCACTGTTGGAATATTGCATGCAATTCTGGTCTCCTTCCTATCAGAAAGATGTTGTGAAACTTGAAAGGGTTCAGAAAATATTTACAAGGATGTTGCCAGGGTTGGAGGGTTTGAGCTATAGTGTGAGGCTGAACAGGCTGGGGCTGTTTTCCCTGGAGCGTCGGAGGCTGAGGGGTGACCTTATATAGGTTTACAAAATTATGAGGGGGATGGATAGCATAAATAGACAAAGTCTTTTCCCTGGGATTGGAGAATCCGGAACTAGAGGGCATAGGTTTAGGGTGAGAGGGGATAGATATAAAAGAGACCTAAGGGGCAACTTTTTCACACAGAGGGTGGTACATGTATGGAATGAGCTGCCAGAGGATGTGGTGGAGGCTGGTACAATTGTAACATTTAAGAGGCATTTGGATGGGTATATGAATAGGAAGGGTTTGGAGGGATATGGGCCGGGTGCTGGCAGGTTGGACTAGATTGGGTTGGGATATCTGGTCGGCATTCAGGTTGGACTGAAGGGTCTGTTTCCATGCTGTACATCTCTATAACTCTATGTCCATAGATCCCTCAAAGTTGCCACCCAAGTTGATAGGCGAAAGTGAGGACAGCAGATACTGGAGATCAGAGTCGAAAGCCGAAACGTCGATTTTCCTGCTCCTCGGATGCTGCCTGACCTGCTGTGCTTTTCCAGCAACACACTCTCCACCCAAGTTGATAGGATTGTTAAAGAGGCATATGGTGTGTTGGCTTTCATTAGCAGGGGGACTGAGTTTAAGAGCTGCAAGGGTATACTGCAGCTCTTTAAAGCCATGGTCAGACCACACTTGGAATATTGTGTTCAGTTCTGGTTACCTCATTGTATGAAGGATGTGGAAGCTTTAGAGAGGGTGCAGAGGAGATTTACCAGGATGCTGTGTGGACTGGAGGACAGGTCTTATGAAGAAAGATTGGGGGAGCTAGGGCTTTTCTCATTGGAGCAAAGAAGGATGAGAGGTGACTTGATAGAGGTGGACAAGATGAGGAGAGGCACAGATAGAGTGGATAGCCAGAGACTTTTGTCCACGGCGGAAATGGCTATCATGAGGGGGCATAATTTTAAGGTGATTGGAGGAAAATTTAGGGGAGATATCAGAGGTAAGTTCTTTACACAGAGAGTGGTGAGTGTGTGGAATGCGCTGCCAGCAGTGGTAGTAGCATCAGATACATTAGGGACATTTAAACGACTTGGATAGGCACATGGATGATAGTACAATGAAGGGTATGTACGTTAATTTGATCTTAGAGTAGGATAAAAGGTCGGCACAGCAGCGAGGGCCAAAGGGCCTGTACTGTGCTGTACTGTTCTATGTTCTATGCTGTAAAAGTAACATTGTTGTAATGTACAATGACAATTTTTAACACCAACAGCATCCATCTTTTGTGATTTGTAAAACCTTTGAGGAAAAATAGAACACAACAGCCTGGAGATACTACAGATTTAAAGCAGTTTCAAATTAAGGAATTGGTAGATGTTGTATGAGGTATTGTTTCTAAAAGGGTTAAGGCTGAAGCATCAAGCTCCACCCAATCTAATGATGTCACACAGTCTTTGAGTAGAGATGAGGTGATCCAGTGGAGTTAGGCGTGTCATCCTTAGCCACTGTTAATATTAGTTAATATGTCTAGCTAGCAACAAAACTTATATCCATTGTTATCACGCAATAAACCACATCCTACTGTAAAGGCAAGTGCCTCTTCTTGTTAATGACTGATCTATCCTTTACCATTGTTCATCAAACAGCTGCTTTGAATCAGTACGGAAAAGAAGATTGGTGCTAGCAATTAACCGAAACATAAATTGCCAATGTTTGCCGCTGCAACATGCAAGAGTGGTAGTGGTTTGGAGGAAGGTCTGGTTGTTAAGCTGTTGGGAGGTCTGTTCATCTGCTCCAGTGCTTCAACTGCATGTTCCCCATCAAGGTTTTCAATGCTTTCAGTGACTTGTCAAATGAAGGTGGATCAGGGTCACTCATGAGTCAGTGGAAGATGTTTGAACTCATCAGAGATGTTTCAAGGACATCCCTAAAGTGTTTCCACTGTCCTTCTGGGAGTCTCCTGCCACAAACAAGTTCAAAGTAGAGCAATTGTTTCGGGGGTCTGGAGTTAGGCATTTAAGTGACATGTCATTTATAAACACACGCACTTTCACAACACACACTTACCAGTGTACAAATACAGTGCACACAGTGTACACTCACACATTCACACACACAAATACTATAATTTATTTTATTCTCTCATTGGATGTGGGCATTACTGGCTGGGCCAGCATTTACCATCTATCCCTAGTTACCCCCGAGAAGGTGGTGGGGAGCTGGATTCTTGAATTGCTGTAATCCACATGCTGTAGGTTGACCTACAATGACCTTAGAGAGGAAATTTCAGGATTTTGACCCAGCGGTATTGAAGCAGCAGCGATATATTTTCAGTTCAGGATAGTGAGTGGCTTGGAGGGGAACTTGAAGGTGATGGTGTCCCCAGGCATCTGCAGCCCTTGTCCTTCTAGATGGAAATGGTTGTGGGGTTGGCGAAGGTGCTGTCTGAAGATCTTTGGTGAATTTCTGCAGTGCATCTTGTAGATGGTGCACACTGCTGCTATTGAGTGTTGGTGAAGGAGGGAGTGGCTGGTTGTGGATGCAGTGTCAATCAAACAGGCTGCTTTGTCCTGGATGGTGTCAAGCTTCTTGAGTGTTGTTGGAGCTGCACCCATCCAGGCAAAAGGGGAGTATTCCATCACAGTCCTTAACTTGTGCCTTAAAAGATGGTGGACTGGCTCTGGGGAGTCAGGAGGTACTCACTGTGGTATTTCTAGCTTCTGACCTGCTGTTGTAGCCACTGTGTTCATGTAGCAGGTCCAGTTGAGTCTCTGGTCAACTGTAACTACAAGCATGTTGATGGTGGGGATTCAATGATGGTAAGGCCTTTGAATGTCACGGGACAGTGGTTAGATTGTCACTTATTGGAGGGTCATTGCCTGGCATTTGTGTGGTGCAAGCGTTACTTGTCACTGGTCAGCCCAATCCTAGGTAGTGTCCTCCGGAAAGTCATGCCACACACGAACCACTCTCTGTGTAAAAAAGGTTGTTCATGTCCATTTTAAATCTTTCTCTTCTTACCTTAGAAATATGCCCCTGAGTTTTGAACTCGCCCACCCCAGGGAAAAAAGACCCTTGCTATTCAGCTTACCTATCCACACATGATTTTATAAACCTCTGTAAGGTCACCCCTCAACCCCTCCTACCCTCCATTAAAAAAAATCCCAGCCTATCCAGCCTCTCCTTATAACTCAAATCATCCATTCCCAACATCTCTTCTGAACCTTCTCCAGTTTAACAATACCCTTCCTATAACTGGGCAACCAGAACTGCAGACAGTACTGCAGAAAATGTCTCACCAACTTCCTGTACAATTTCCACATGATGTCCCAACTCCTGTACTCAAAGGTCTGAGAAACGAAGGTGAACATGCTAAACACCTCTCTCACTAGTATTCTCTCATATGGAGGAGGAAGGACACCACTTCGACTGGGACAACACATCCATCCTAGGACAAGCCAAACAAAGACACACACGAGAATTCCTAGAAACATGGCATTCCAACTGGAACTCTATCAACAAACACATTGAGTTAGACCCCATCTAAACCCAAAGAAACCCAAACATATAAATAGAAAGCAGGAATTTTCAACATTGCTTCGCCTGAGGCCCACTGAAGATGTTACCTAGTAGGGTTACGAAACGTCTGGAAATGAACCTTGCAGCTCAGAGAGCAAACTTACATCCAAAACCTCAACCTGAGCTGCAAATCTTCTCAAACCTCACCTTCTTAGCCACCATGTCTACATGTGATGCCTCCACCACTATCTCCGGCAGCCCACTTCAGATACTGACCACCCTCTACATGAAAAGCTTGCCCCTCTGGACCCTTTTTTGTTATCTCTCTCCTCTCACCTTAAACCTATGCCCTCTAGTTTTAGACTCCCCTACCATGGGGAAAAGCTGTTGGCTATCTACCTTAGCTATGCCTTTCATGATTTTATAAACCTCTGTAAAGTCATTCCTCAGTCTCCTACATTCCAGGGAAAAAAAATCCCAGCCTATCTAACCTCTCCTTAAACTCAAACCTTCCAGTCCAGGTAGCATCTTAGTAAATCTTCTCTGCACTCTTTCTAGTTTAATAATATCTTTTCTATAGTAGGGCGACCGGAACTAAATGCAGTGCTCCAAATGTGGCCTCGCCAACATCTTGTATAGCTGCAACAGGACATCACAACTCCTTCAACATTTAAGAAACATTTAGACAGGTACATAGATGAGATAGGTGTGGAGGGATATGGACCAAATGTAGGCAGAAGGGATTAGTTTAAGTTATGAAAACTGGGCGGCGAGAGCAAGTTGGGCCAAAGGTCATGTTTCCATGCTGTAGACTTCTAGGACTGTATAAATTTGAACAAATTATGTACCTGAACCCTCAGGTCTCTCTGTCGACAACACTGCCATTAACTGTATAAGTTCTGCCCTTGTTTGTTTTACCAAAATGCAATACCTCTCATTAATCCAAATTAAACTCCATCTGTGAATGGTGCTGAACGTGGGGCAATCATCAGCAAACATCCACATTTTCTACCTTATGATGGAGAGAAGGTCATTGATGACGCAGCTGAAAATGGTTGGGCCCAGGACACTACGCTGAGGAACTCCTACAGAGGTGTCCTGGAGCTGAGATGACTGACCTCCAACAACCATAACCATCTATGCCAGGTATGACTCCAACCAACAGTGAGTTTGCCCACGATACACAGGGAGGGCTCCTTGATGCCACACTCGGTCAAATGTGGTCTTGATGTCAAGGGCTGTCACTCTCACCTCTGGAACTCAGGTCTTTTTAGATTAGATTAGATTCCCTACGGTGTGGAAACAGGCCATTTGGCCCAACAAGTCCACACCGACCCTCCGAAGACCCATTTCCCTCTGACAAATGCACCTAACACTACGTGCAATTTAGCATGGCCAATTCACCTAACCTCCACATCTTTGGATTGTGGGAGGAAGCCGGAGTATCCAGAGAAAACCCACGCAGACACAGGGAGAATTTAGGGTGGCACAGTGGTTAGCACTGCTGCTTCGCAGCGCCAGAGACCCGGGTTCAATTCCCGCCTCAGGCAACTGTCTGTGTGGAGTTTGCACGCTCCCCCCGTGCCTGCGTGGGTTTCCTCCGGGTGCTCCGGTTTCCTCCCACAGTCCAAAAATGTGCAGGTTAGGTGAATTGGCCATGCTAAATTACCCATAATATTAGGTGAAGGGGTAAATGAATGGGTCTGGGTGGGTTGCTCTTCGGAGGGTCGGTGTGGACTTGTTGGGCCGAAGGGCCTGTTTCCACATTGTAAGTAATCTAATCAAACGTCACCCGAAATGGGAATTAAACCCAGGTCCCTGGCGCTGTGAGGTAGCAGTGCTAACCACTGAGCC
Organism: Chiloscyllium plagiosum; assembly: GCF_004010195.1. Taxonomy (NCBI): domain Eukaryota; kingdom Metazoa; phylum Chordata; class Chondrichthyes; order Orectolobiformes; family Hemiscylliidae; genus Chiloscyllium; species Chiloscyllium plagiosum. Next base: position 1,880,933 of record NC_057728.1, on the reverse strand, counting down.
ACCATGCCGACCTAAATCCATGTTTGGACCAAGGCTGGAGCTGAGAGGCCCTGGAGGTGGAACTCAAACTGGGCGTCACTGAGCAGGTTATTGCTGAACAGGTGCTGCTTGATAGCACAGTCCATCACTTTACTGATGACCGAGAGAAGACTGATGGGACAGTAATTGGCTGGGTTGGATTTGTCCTGCTTTTTGTGTACAGGGTATACTTGAGTAACTTTCCACATTGTCGGGTAGGTGCCAAGGTTATAACTGTGCTCGAACACCTTGGCTAGGGGAACGGCAAGTTCTGAAGCACAAGTCTTCAGTACTATTGCTGGAATCATTTCAGGGCTCATAGCCTTTGCAAAATCCAGTGTCTCCAACCATTTCTCAATAGCAATTCAAATTGGCTGAAGACTGGTATCTGCAATGCTGGCGACCACTGGAGGATGATGAGATGGATCACCCACTTGGCACTTCTGGCTGAAGACTGCTGTGAAAGCTTCAGCTTTATCTTTTGCACTGATGTGCTGGGCTCTTCCATCACTGAGGATGGGGATATTTGTGGATCCTCCTCCTCCAGTGAGTTGTTTAATTGTCCACCACCATTTATGGCTGGATATGGCAGAACATCAGAACTTAGATCTGATTTGTTGTGGGATCACTTGGCTCTGTGTATCACTTGCTGCTTATAGTCCTGTTTGGTAGCTTCACCAGGTTGACACCTCATTTTCAGGTATACCTGGTGCTGCTCCTGGCATGCCCTTACACACTCTCTATTGAACCAGGGTTGATCCCCTGGCTTTTTGGGAATGGTTGAGTGGGGGATATGCTAGGCCATAAGGTTGCAGTTTGGATTACAATTCTGCGCATGTTGATGCACACAATAACATACACACAAGACGCAATTGGAGTGAGGAGTAGAGCGATCCTGTTCCGGTTGCAAAGGAGAAAGACTGAGTCAGTGGCTCAGGAACAACATTCGTGGTGTGAAACAGAATTGGTCTTCTTGATATACAGCGAAACTGCTGCTCATCCAACAGCAGATGCTGGACAAGCTGAGGTTGTGAGAAGCTGTGGCGAGGGACAGCTGCTTGTTTGCAGCAATAAACAAACCCTGAGGCACTCTGACAGCACACATACTCAAGCTCACACAAAATAACACTCAAACACACACATACAATAGACAGTGTGTAATGCACAGATAAAAACACAAAGCAATACACACATACACACACGTGTGCATGTACATACGCACACATGCACACACACTCACAGACACACAGATACACACACAATAGACAGTATGTAATACACAGATAAAGACACAAAGCATTACACACAGTGCATCACACGCACACACACATGTGCATACACACACACACACACAAACAGGGTTAGGCTCCTCCTGTACCTGTTCTTACACACACACACTTCCACTCTCAGTCATGGATTGCAGTGCTGCATTACACATTCCTGACATTTGCACAGTGCTGCAAATTGAGAAGCCGACACGCTCCAGCCAGCATTCAATCATTGTTGGTCTCAATCTGCTTCTCAGTCCTACTCCTGCCCACTACCAAGTCAGCGTTTGATAAGGGAGGTAATCAAAGTGGCATTAACTGCTCTCACTGGGAGTCCATGCTGTACATTCACTGCTGTGGAGATAAGAGAAAAACAAGTCTCCCAATTGCCAGTCTTGCTTCAGGCTTGTTAATGTTCTCCGCTTGTGCTCTCGGTCCAAGTTAATAAACTATCTTCATTTATGTTATCCCGTTCTGTCAGACAAAATTCAGGTCTCTGATTTCCTGCCTCCAAAGCATTCTTTCCAAAGGCAGGTTTACAGTTACTGGGGCAAATTGTCTGTATTGGTATTTTGGTGATACCGCAGTACTTCTGGCAAAATTAACAAAGAGTCCTCTCACAATGACATTGTGACCAAAACCAATACTTACAGGTAGTTCTTCTATAACGTGATGGTTGCGTTCTTGTGCAACTCTGTGTTATAGAAACACCGCTCAAAGTATTGGCAATGTAATCATGTTACAGCCAGCACACACCTCAAAAGTTCGCACTATAGAAACAGTGTCCCCAATTCATAATTGCGTTATATGCATTTGTGTTAACGAAATGCACATTATAGCAGAACGGCCTGTAGATACAATCTCCTCTCGCTCTGTAGTGTCAATATAGCCAGCTCGATAAGAGTGACCATATTTATGTAAGGAGGAAGAAAAGAGACAGGGGATAGGAAGGAGATAGAATATTGGGGCACTAGAGGAGGCACAATAAAGATGAACAAGCATGGTACTCAGAATTAACAGGTAAGATGGAATGGCCTGTGTCACAGAAAGTACACATTGCCAGTTACAGACGAGACCAGAACTGGGGCCTATAACTAACCACAAGAGAGTCATTCATAATGCCAATAGGGAATCCAGGATCAATGTCCTTGCCCAGATTATGGCTGGAATTTGACCTCAATTCCTCCTTCCCTTTCACTCCCCACATCCCTATAGACCTTGGGAGGTCAATGGTCTGGCTATCTTAGCCTTAAACACGTTGGAGTCATTATAATTGTCTAGGATAGAGAACTCCAAACGTCCACAAACCTCTAAGTGAAGAGATTTCTCCTCATTTCAGTTCTAAATAATTAAACCAATCTCCTGAAGCTGTGACCCCTAGTTCTAGATCTCCCCAGCTAGCAGAAACCATCTAACCTGACAAAAAAACTTCAGAATTATAGAACATGTTTCTATTCTAGGCAGAAAGCAACCAAATGTTGGTGTCCAACACATTAAACGTCCACCCCTGAGTTGGAGCTATGAGGAGAGGTTGAGTAGATTAGGATTATTTTCATTGGAAAGAAAGAGGTTGAGGGGGGACCTGATTATGGCCTATAAAACCATGAGAGGTGTAGTCCGGGTGGATAGCAAGAAGCTTTTCCCCAGAGTGAAGGACTCGTTACTAGGGGTCATGAGTTCAAAGTGAGAAGGGAAAAGTTTAAGGGACGTTTACGGGCACTGTTCTTCATGAAGAGGGTGGTGGGTGCCAGGAATGCATTGCTATTGGAGGTGGTAGGGGCAGGAACATGAATGGGCATGGAGCTGAGGGATACAGACCCTTAGAAAATAGGTGGCAGATTTAAATAGAGGATCTGGATCAGCACAGGCTTGGAGGGCCGAAGGGCCTGTTCCTTGTGCTGTAGCTTTCTTTGTTCTTTGTAGCTCAATTAGATGACATTATAGGATATGTGGTCAGGTCACATGAGACATAGGAGGACTGACTTATCTCCTCCTGCCTCATACAAAATGTCACTGAACAACTCTAGTTACCAAATCTGTCCTGTGTCCATCTCTATCGGATACATAGCATGCTGACAGTGTGCAAATGATCAGCAAAACGTAACCCTGATAATGATGAGAAAGGAGTGAGATGTATAAAACAGCACTTACCAGAAGGACATCACAATACAACAGTGTCAGTTTAGATCCCTGTCAATGTTCAGAAATGATTCGGAGATGCCGGTGTTGGACTGGGGTGTACAAAGTTAAAAATCACACAACACCAGGTTATAGTCCAACAGGTTTAATTGGAAACACTAGCTTTCAGAGCAACGCTCCTACAATCACCTGATGAATTAAACCTGTTGGACTATAACCTGGTGCTGTGTGACTTTTAACAATGTTCAGAAAGATCAACTGATGGTAGTCATCTCTGCTCTATACATAATGTACATTGGTCAATAAATTGGTTCAAGGCAGAGGTGGGTACTGAAGATGCTGGAGATTAGAGTCGAGATTAGAGTAGTGCCGGGCAAATTCCTGATGAAGGGCTTTTCCCCGAAACATTGATGTTCCTGCTCCTCAGATGCTGCCTGACCTGCTGTGCTTTTCCAATACCATTCTAATCTTGAATAAATAGGTTCTGCCCATCAAGACCTGTGCCACATCCACCTCTGAGCAAAGTTGCAACATGAATCATATAGTGCCCATCATAAACTCAGAATGCCTAAGATATCTCGCTGTCAGGGAAGCACTTTTTGAAACAAAAACAGACTTTTGAAGTTCTGAAGTTCTTCTGGCTTTTATTAAGCACCTTTTGAAGTTGGGCTGTATTCTAGGAAGATTGTTAGCTTGTGCATGTCAAGATGAGAGCCGTGCTGGAAAAGCACAGCAGATCAGGCAGCATCTGAGGAGCAGGAAAATCGACGTTTTGGGCGGGAGCCCTTCATCATGAATGTTTTGGGCAGGTTGTTTCCTGATGAAGGGCTCCTGCCTGATAATGCAATTTTCCTGCTCCTCAGATGCTGTCTGACCTGCTATGCTTTTCCAGCACCACTCTAATCTTGACTCTGATCTCCAGCATCTGCAGTGCTCACTTTGGCCTGTGCATGTCAAGATCCCAGGTGTTGTTGTGAGGGTAATTTGTCTTTCCAATGTTTGCTGAGGGACAAATACTAGCCACATCACCAGGGGAAACCTAACTGCTTTTCTCAGGAGAGTCTGATTTAGAACTTTAACCTCAGTCTGAAAGGGCGAACCCATGCTTTAGTTTAACATCTCATCCAAAAGGGAGCACCTCTGAGGGTGCAGCACCACCTCAGTACTACACCGTATGATAACTGGCTTGAGATTCCTAGAGTGGGATAGAAGAACCCATGACCTCTATCTCACAGGTCAGAGTGCAACTAGCTGACCCTTTTGTAGCACAGCTTGTTAAGGTCAGTTGTTAAGCGACAAGGCAGTTGTGATTTGCTGATTGGCTCTCTCACTACCTTGCTCCTTGCTTGGTGGAGGCAACCAGAACCTACCAATGGTTATATTGAGAGGCAGTGAGCTCTTGGGAAGGATGTGGTCTCCCACAAGGTGGGCTACACTCTCTCAGGTCCTCCATTTCAGGCAGCATTTGCTGAGTAGAAAAAGATTAACACCTAAGAGAATCGAAACGCAACGGAAGGAAGGTGTTCAACATTTTTACTGACTGATGTGTATCACTGTGCTTTCTGTCCTCTGTTCCAGAGATTGACACCATTTTATTAATATTTTCCCTACAAGCTGAGCCATTTCACACATACCTCTGATCAACTTCTCTCCTTCATCGAAAATAAAAGCAAACTGCTGGAGAAAGGACTGGCAGCGGCTGTGGGGAGATGAACAGAGTTAACAACTGGAGTCCTGTGGAGGTAGAAGTGATGTGGGCTCTGGTGAGACTTTAGATTCACAGCAAGGTCCTTCACGGCGTTCAGAGCATCGTGCTCCATCTTTCAGGCTTTTGACAAGTGGCATGGTGAGATTACAGTGGTGAATTGCAAAGGAGGGAGATTATTGCTTCTGAAACACTTTGTTGCCTCATTAATAATCAGCTTTCTAGCTCACCGAACAGTCCCCACGTTGGGAAAACATGACATGGAAAACAGGATCAAAAGTAGGCCATTCGGCCCTTCGAACCTGCTACGCCATTCAATATGATCACAGCTGATCCTCTGTCTTGATGCCGTCTTCCCTTTCTTTCTCCCCTCGATGCCTTCAAAGTCTCAAACTTTATCAGTGTCCTTCTTGAATACATTTAGCAACCCCTGCCTTGTCTTGCTTTTTTTGTATTTTCCTTCCCCAGCCACAGATACCAGGCTCATCTTACTTCAATCTCGCTTTGTTGTTTAGCACAAACAAGTAAGCTTAGAGTCATAGAGATGTACAGCATGGAAACAGACCTTTAATCCTACTTGTCCATGCCGACCAGATATCCTAAAATAATCAGTCTCATTTGCCAGCACTTGGCCCACATGCCACTATGCCCTTTCTATTCATATACCCACCCAGATGCCTTTTAAATGTTATAAGTGTACCAGCCTCCACCACTTTCTCTGGCAGCTCATTCCATTTACCTATCACTCTCTGCATGAAAAAGTTGCCTCTCAGTTCCTTTTTAAATCTTTTCCCTCTCACCTTAAACTTATGATTCGGAGATGCCGGTGTTGGACTGGGGTGTACAAAGTTAAAAACATCACACAACACCAGGTT
>NC_057728.1:1845769-1874913 GCF_004010195.1 Chiloscyllium plagiosum | reverse complement strand
GTCGCTCCGAAAGCTAGTGTGCTTCCAATTAAACCTGTTGGACTATAACCCGGTGTTGTGTGATGTTTTAACCTTAAGCTTATGCCCTCCAGTTTTGGACTCCCTTACATTGGGAAAAAGATCTTGGCTATTCACCCTTTCAATGCCCCTCATGATTTTATAAACCTGTATAATATCACCCCTCAGCCTCCAACCTTCCAGGGAAAATAGCCCCAGCCTATTCAGCCACCTCCTATAGCTCAAACTCCCCAAGCTCAGCAACAACCTTGTATATCTTTTCTGCACTCTTTCAAGTTTAACAACATAGAACATAGAACATTACAGCTCAGTACAGGCCCTTCGGCACTTGATGTTGCACCGACCTGTGGAACCAATCTAAAGGCCATCTAACCTACACTATTCCATTTTCATCCACATGTTTATCCAATGACTATTTAGATGCCCTTATCGTTGGCGAGTCTACTACTGTTGCAGGCAGGGCATTCCACGCCCCTACTACCCTCTGAGTCAAGAAACTACCTCTGACATCTGTCCTATATCTATCACCCCTCAATTTAAAGCTATGTCCCCTCATGCTAGCCATCACCATCTGAGGAAAAAGGCTCTCACTATCTAACCTGCTGATTATCTTGTATGCCTCAATTAAGTCACCTCTCAATGTTCTTCTCTCTAATGAAAACAGCCTCAAGTCCCCCAGCCTTTCCTCGTAAGACCTTCCCTCCATACCAGGCAGCATCCTAGTAAATCTCCTCTGAACCCTTTCCAAAGCTTCCACATCCTTCCTATAATGCGGTGACCAGAACTGTACACAATACTCCAAGTGCAGCTGCACCAGAAGTTTGTACATCTTTCCTATAGCAGGAGACCAGAACTGAATGTAGTATTCCAAAAGTGGTCTCACCAATGTCTGTACAGCTGCAACATGACATACCAACTCTTATACTCAAGCACTGACCAATAAAAGCAAGTGTACCAAATAACTTCATTTCCCTGTCTACCCGTGACTCCACCTTCAACAAACTATGAACCTGTAACCCAAGGTCTTTTCGTTTGGCAACATACCCCAAGACCCTACCATTAAGTGTCTAAGTCCTTCTCTGATTTGCCTTGTTGTCAGCTAACCTCAGTCTAGTCAAGAGCCATCACCTTCTATCAACACAGAAGGGGTCCCAACATAATAGGTCAAGTGCAGCTTCTAATAACAGTCCAGAGCATTGGACACAGTCAATCAGCCAGCTGCGGCAATGAGAGAAGGCCTGCCCTATTGTGGATTGTATTCTTCCTGGAATGTGAGAGAGATAAGGAGCATGGAAGATGAAAATGAGCAGCATAGCCATTAGGTATGTTGTATCTATACAGCTATATATACACACAGGTGTCCTGAGTGAGTGAGGGATCAGTATGAAGGGCATGCAGGGTTAGTGCTCTCGAGGATTGGGGTGGGAGGGAAGATGTTGAAGGGTATAATGACAGTACTCAGGCAAGAGGTGGAGTAATCACAGCCCCACGATCTCAGACAGCCAGTACGGGAATGGAACTGTGCTGTTGGGAGTCACTCCTGAACTATAAACCAGCCTACCATCCAACTAAGCTAATCAACAATAGAGTGGGTATGAGGTATCGGAAAGAAGATAGTGGCACTTATACTGCCAGAGTACAGAATGGCAGTGACCTTGATCTTACAGTGCTGGACGTTCCTGTAACCAGTTGAGAGTGCTCTAACCCCGGGTAGCAACCTCAGACCAGACTGGTATGGCCTCCACTGCTGGTCCTGGATGGACAAGGTATCCTGGCTATGCACCACCACATCCTCTAGATCCCTGCCCATAGAACAGGAATTCCTGATTGCCCCCCCATCTGCTATGTCTTGGGCAAATTTAAGGAACTGTTTAGGCGAGCTCAAGACTGGCAGTGCTCATCCGAGTGCCCAACAGATATCGAGGGCAGAAGGGATGTTATTAAATTCAGGGAAGCCCACTGAGCATCGAGTTGTTCTGAAAACAGCACATGGCAAGAGCCACTTTATTTAAGATTCTAGGAAGGAGTCTATCAGGAACTGTGCACTTGTCAGCTATATCTCCAACAATTCACTCAGTATCACTTAGAGTCATAGAGATGTACAGCACAGAAACAGACACTTTGGTCCAACTCATCCAAGCCGACCAGATATCCCAACCCAATCTCGTCACATCTGCCAGCACACACCTCATATCCCTCCAAATCCTTCCTATTCATATACCCATCCAAATGCCTTTTAAATGTTGTAATTGTACGAGTCTCCACCACTTCCTCTGGCAGTTCATTCCATACGCACACCACCCTCTGCGTGAAAAACTTGACCCTTAGGTCTCTTTTATATCTTTCCCCTCTCACCCTGAACCTATGCCCTCTAGTTCTGGACTCCCCCACCCCAGGGAAAAGACTTTGTCTATTTATCCTATTCATGCCCCTCATGATCTTATAAATCTCTATAAGGTTACCCCTTAGCCTCCGACGCTCCAGGGAAAATAGCCCTAGCCTATTCAAATTTTCCTGCATTCCTCCCTCCTTTCCATTTCCTGAGATTCACAGGCTCTTTCTAGGATATTACTAGTACTCGCTATCTTTGAAGACTGATAGAAACTCTCAGTCCAATTGGCCCATCATCTCCTTATTTTTCATTAGTAATTCCACAAATGCACCTATGGGACCAACATGCTCTTTATCAGGTCTTTTCATGTTTAGGTATGTAGTAGAAATCTACTGTCTCGCTTTATTTTTCCACATTTCCAGACTTTATCTTCCCTTAGGCTCTAATTTCCCCTCGTTATTAATCTTGGGAGTCATCTTTTACTGCTTTTTATATTCTGTCCAATCTTCTGACCTGCACTCTCTTTGTGCATTTAGATGTGTTTTCTTTGATATTACCTTTAACATTTATAGTTAACCATGGATGGTGAATTCTTTCATATCCCTTAAATGTCTGCCACAACATCTCTATTGACCAATTCCTTGGCCTAATTTGGTGGCTCACATTAATCAGTTTTCATGTCCTCATAATTGTGTCTATGTACATTTGACACACTTGCCTTGGACCCACTCATCTCTCCCTCAAACTGACAATGCAACAATTGTTATATTATGATTGTTATTACCTAGGGGCTCCCACACTGTGAGGTTATCAATTAATCCTATTTTATTGTTCTTCAGTTTGTTCTTAGCCTGTTCCAAATCATGCTCTTCTAAAACCATCCACCTTTGCCCTTTTTTTTGCAAATTTAAATGTAGGTTACCATCCCCTGTAATTGTTGCAACACCTTTGTGACAAACTCCAATTATTTCTTCCTTGCTATTCCATCCGACCACGAGGATGCTGTCAGGGGGTCTGTACACCATCTCCTTTGGCAGACCTCACACAAACAATGCACATATTGACTGGCTCTTTAGGCAGACAATCAGCTCAGGCTGGGCAGAGGGGAAGGCAGACAGCCCCTAATTGGCCCAGCTATACCTCCAAATGAAGGCACAGTGCAAGACCAGAACCAGCCAAGAGTCTCAGCTACCCAGCACTCACACCTTCTGGAGGCGGTGTCGGCAGGATCAAGGGGATGAAAAATGTGTTGCTGGAAAAGCGCAGCAGGTCAGGCAGCATCCAAGGAGCAGGAGAATCGACGTTTCAGCCCCTTGGATGCTGCCTGACCTGCTGCGCTTTTCCAGCAACACATTTTCAGCTCTGATCTCCAGCATCTGCAGTCCTCACTTTCTCCTAGGATCAAGGGGATCTCAGGATGTCCGTGGGAGGTTGCAATGTGGTAATGGGAAGCACAGAGGCTGGTGATGCTTTAACCCCACATATTTCTGAGGAGAAGCCATCTAGTGTGAATTACTCTCTTGGGAAACCTGACAGCTTAGCCAGAGAGCATTCCCGAGAAGCAACTAACGACAGGCTTTTGTTGTGCAGTGGTAAAACCCTACCTCTGGGCCAGGTTCAAATCCCACCTGCTCCAGAGGTTTGCCATAACATAGAATCCCTTAAGTGTATATAGAGGCTGTTCAGCCCATCAAGTCTGCACCAACCCTCTGAGCAGCCCACCCAGACCCCTAATTGTGCATTTCCCATGGCTAAATGAAATTTTAGGCCAGTGTTTACTGCTAGCTACTCCTGAAGAGAAGGGGAAACGAAAGCCAGGGGTTCATTCTACTGTGAAGAGTACAGCTGTGCTCAGCTCCACTGTGTCATTGATATTCAGCACAGGATGGCAGGCTGCTAGCATTGCTATGGAAACAGAGGGGAGGCAGCTGTTAACCTGCAGACAGCTGGAGGAATGAAGAGCAGTGAAGAAAGAGAGGAATAATGAGTGCGGTTCTGGTTATAGCGGCAACAGTAAAACCACTGATGGTAGGTTTGAAAATTAATCTCTGCTTTCACCTAGAGCCTCCATTTCCATGAATGGTACCTTCTCACATAGCGTATGGAGTGAAAGGGCTTAGACAGATAATTAAAACACAACAGCAATCCTTTATTAGACCGGAGCTCATGAGTCAATGCTTCCATAAGCTCATTGATTGAAGCAGATACAGATTTGGGTAGACATTTCAATCAACCTCTTTCAGATATTTTACAGCACAGGAAAGGGTGAGCCTTGAGTCAGGGCCTCTTGGCCCCAGAGATAGGGACTGTGCCACTGCACCGAATAGTGTCTGAATGACAAGCTAGCACAGTCTGCAAATGTGGATACTCTGACTGCTTCAGGCCTTGTGATAGGGCATCACTGGCAAGGGCTGGTCATTCATAACCAACACCAGCTCAGCCACAAGGAGGCGATGGTGGACGCCTCTGCATGAACTGGTGAGACTTGTATTGGGGAAGGGATGTCCACTGCGAGAGTTTTCGGGATTCTGACCCAGCAATAACGAAGGAAGGCAGTATTGCTCTATTTACGATGGTTAAGCCACTTGCAGGGTGGGTCTCCTCATTGCCTGCGACCCACCAACTCTAATATTGCATGGGGGAGCAGATTGAGTCTGCAGAGTGGGTCTTGCAAAAGGACTTGTTCCTGCCCGTGTTTGTAGATTTGTAGAAAAACACAGCACAGAAAGAGGCCGTTAGGCCCACTGTGCTTGAGGCAGTCCTTTGAAAGAGCTAGCCAATTAGTCTCACTCCCCTTAGCTCTGCAATTTTTGCCCTTTCAATTACTTATCCAATTTGCTTTTGTAAGTTATTATTAAATCTGCTTCCACCATCCCTTCAGGCAGCGCGTTCCAGATCTCAACACCTAGCTGGATGATAGATTTTCCTCAACTACCCTCTGGTTCTTTTGCGAATTACCCTTAAATTTTTTTCCCTTGTTTTCTCAGTATATCAGCCACTGGGAACAATTTCTCTCTATATATATACTCTGCCTAGTCCTATCAGTATAAGGAGGCATGGAGACAGACTTGAAAGGGAGAAACTACAGCTTCCACTGGTAAAGGGTCGTGAACTGGGAGTGGGGGGTGGAGAGGATAGAGCACAGATTTGAAGTGATTGGTGAAGAAGCCCTGGTGACTGGAGGAAAGATATTTTCATACAATGACACATGAGGTATTAGACACAGTTCTCCCAGAGGGTGATGGCAACAACTTCAACAGGGGTCTTCAAGGTTGGAATGGACTGGAAAATGTACCTTTTGTACAGCCACAGCAAAAAGACAAAGGATTGGGAGGAGATTATTGAGAGCCAGCAGGAATACAGTGGGCCAAATGGCCTCCATTTGCATGATTCTATGACAATGGAAACAGTATTTCCACTTTCAGAATACATAATTTTGAACATCTCTGTTAATCCGTCAATAAATCAAAAGAGCATCCCTTCCTGAAACAACTTAGACAATCTTTCTAACACAGTCAAACATCCCAAGGGCTGATAGTAAACCAAATTCCATACAATGACAGATGACCAAGAGCTTAGAGAAAGAGATTGATTCCAAGATGCATCTTAAAGAAGGAAAGAGAGGTGAAGAACTTTCGGAAAGAATTTCAGAACTTCTCAGTTAAAGGCACGGTCATATATATAAAGAGTGAGAGCCTCAACAGTAAAGATGCTATCCTTATAAGATGTTCACAATCATCAAGAAGAACAGCTAACTTGTGCAGACCCCCACCTCAGCAGGCTATTCCTCTCCTGGTACCTTGGCTCCCAACCTGAATACAATGGATATTCCCATGACCCAAGCACAGTTGAGTTCCTGTCTCCCCACACACAGTTATTGAACCCTGATGTCCTTCCCACCCATTCCCGTCCCAGGCCCTGTGCCTTATTCCCAACACCATGAACACTGAACAGCAGCAGTCTGGACCATTCAAAGATGTAAATACTCAACAGGGCTCCCAAGGCAGCCCTTCGCAACCCATGATCTCCAGATGGACAAGGGCAGCAAATACATGGGAAATGCAGCCCTTGCAAATTCCCCTCCAAGCTACTCACCATCCTGAATATCACATCTCTTCAGTGTCATTGGGTCAAAACCCTTGAATTGTCTCCCTAAGGGCATTGTGGATCTACCTACAGCAGGTAGACTACAGCGGTACAAGAATGCAGCTCGCCATCACTTTCTCAAGGGCAAATGGGGATGGTCAATTAAATGTTAGCCTAATTAGCAACGCCCAAGTCCCAGGAACAAATTTTTAAAAAGTGAAAAGTTGAATAGCTACTTTGCCTATCTTCTCAAGATCCCATCACACTGTCTCACACAGGCGTGTTTAATGAAGATCCCATCATACAGGCGTGTTTAACAAAGATCCCATCACACTGTCTCACACAGGCGTGTTTAATGAAGATCCCATCACACCGTCTCACACAGGCGTGTTTAATGAAGATCCCATCACGCTGTCTCACACAGACGTGTTTAATGAAGATCCCATCACGCCGTCTCACACAGGCGTGTTTAATGAAGATCCCATCATACAGGCGTGTTTAATGAAGATCCCATCACTCTGTCTCACACAGGCGTGTTTAATGAGGATCCCATCATACAGGCGTGTTTAACAAAGATCCCATCACACTGTCTCACACAGGCGTGTTTAACAAAGATCCCATCACACTGTCTCACACAGACGTGTTTAATGAAGATCCCTTCACGCCATCTCACACAGGCGTGTTTAATGAAGATCCCATCATGCTGTCTCACACAGGCGTGTTTAATGAAGATCCCATCACGCTGTCTCACACAGGCGTGTTTAATGAAGATCCCATCATACAGGCGTGTTTAATGAAGAACCCATCACGCCGTCTCACACAGGCGTGTTTAATGAAGATCCCATCACGCTGTCTCACACAGGCGTGTTTAATGAAGATCCCATCACGCTATCTCACACAGGTGTGTTTAATGAAGATCCCATCATACAGGCGTGTTTAACAAAGATCCCATCACGCTGTCTCACGCAGGCGTGTTTAATGAAGATCCCATCACGCTGTTTCACACAGGCGTCTTTAATGGCCTTTTTATACATGTGACATAGGGTGTGCCTACTGCTGGGGCTTTGGGTGTGTAGATATGTTCTTTGGCACTGTAGGGATTCAGAGGCACAGTACTGTGACATGACTGTGATACACAAGAGAGATTACATTTACGTAGCACCTTCTGTGACTTCAGGATGTCCCAAAGGGACTTACAGCCAATGTATTCCTTTAGATATAAAGTATTTCATAAGTGTCATCACTGTTAAAATTCCAGGAACATGACAGTCAAGCTTCACACAGAAAGATCCCACAAATAATAAAATAAGGCCATTAGGCTGAGGGATTGTTTTGAGTTGATGACGAGGGGATAAAAGCTGAACCCAGTCATCAGAGACAAGCTGTCATGGAATCTTTTATATTTAACTGGAGGCAATGTAGCCCTCACGTTAACGTCTCACCTCAAAAAGCTCTGTTGAGCTGAATAGCAGTTTTGATTTAACCTGCGTGCTATAACAGAGGTTTGTTCTAAAGTTGATAAGGCCTTCCTGAAGAAGGGCTTATGCCCGAAACGTCGATTCTCCTGTTCCTCGGATGTTGCCTGACCTGCTTCGCTTTTCCAGCAACACATTTTCAGCCCTAAAGTTGATAAAACAATATTGAAAAGGAGAAGGACTAAAGGGGGAGGCTTTGTGCTTGAGGGGACCTAGTTATTGGCACAATGCCTTGCCTGCTTCAGCAGAGATACTGGGTATGGCATTATCAGACTCACACAGCAGCCGCTCCACACTCTGTTATTAAATGTCTGTCATCTTACGTTTCAGTAACTGGAGACTCCAGTGATGTTAACAGTGATGTGTGCTATGAGGAGACACAAACAACTAATGCTCTGTGATCCATGTTGACAGAAAGGCCATTTTGGAGAACACCTGATATTGTGTTGCCTCTCTATGGCCATGCCTAACTTGGTTAGGCCACACTGTGTATCAAAGCCCTCTTGTTCAATTGTTATATTTCGCTTAGCCCTCCGAATCCTCTCCGTCATGTTACTGTATTACAACACACACGCACAGACACATACACACACGGAGACAGACGCACAGATACACACAGGCACAGACACACATAGACAGACACACACAGATACACAGGCGCAGACAGACACAAAGACACACACAGACACACACACACAGACACACAAAGACACATACAGATACACACAGGCGCAGACACACAGACACACACACAGATACACACAGGCGCAGACAGACAGACACACAGATGCAGACACACACATATATGTACAGACGCAGACACACACACACACACACTCCTTCCAAAATGACATTAATTGCCGCTTCAGTCAGAACGGGGTGGGGTGTGAGTGTTGGTGGTGGGAGTATGAATCCTGTGGCAAGAAAATCTTGCATTGATATAGCCTCATGTAATCCCAGAATGCCCCAAGCCATTCCACAGCTAGTGAAACACCTTCAAGGTGATCCAGGAAAGCCACAACCTATTTACTCAGAGGATGTTTACAGAGCACCAGTGTGATCAGTGTCCAGCTAATAGGGTGTCACCTGGCTGTGACAGTCTTACTTTCTGGGCTGATGTTAAAATTCAGGCCATCTTATACCTGAGCCAAAAGATTCCCACTGACATCAAAAGAACAGCACACTACAAGTGCTGCAAAATGGGGATCTGACTCACTACTGCCCGTTTGACATCACCATCCTGTGTCTGTTTTTAATTATGCTGTTTGAGGGTTGGTCAGTGCACCCGGTGAAGAGTTCAAACTTGTTTCATTAAAGCCTCATATAAAAGAGGTCTCAGTTTAGCATCTTATCCTCAGATGACACCTTAACGGTGCAGCATTCTGTCTGTACCGCACTGGAGTGAAGAGAATTTAGAGTCATAGAGTCCTACAGCACAGAGACAGGCCCTTCAGCCCAAACTGGTCCATGCCAACCAAAATGTCCATCCACGCTAACCCCAATTCCTTGCACTTGGAGGATATGGATCCTTCTAAACCTTTCCTATCCATATATTTATCCAAATGCCTTTTAAATGTTGTTAATGAATCAGTCTCCTGAATTCCTGAAGAAGGGCTCATGCCTGAAACGTCGATAAACATTCCTGAAGAAGGGCTCATGCCTGAAACGTCGATTCTCCTGCTCCTTGGATGCTGCCTGACCTGCTGTGCTTTTCCAGCAACACATTTTCAGCAATGAATCAGTCTCAACCACTTCTGTTGGCACCTCATTCCATATGCATACCACCCTCTTATAAAACAAAGTTGCCCCTCAGGTTCCCTTTCATTCTTTCCCCTCTCACCTTAACTGATGCCCTCTGTTCATCACTTCCCCAACACTGTGAAATACAGAGTGTATTCACCTTATTCATGTCTCTCATGATCTTATGCACCTCTATCAGGTTTCCCTTGAGTCTCCTATACTCTAAAGAAAAAAGTCCTAGCTTGTCCAACCTCTCTCTATAACTCAGTCCCTTGAGTCCTGGCAACATCCTTGTAAGTTTTTTCTGTACTCTTTCCAGTTTAATAACATCCTTCGTATAACAATATGACCAAAACTGAACACAATATGCCAAGTGCAGCCTCACCAATGTCCTGTACAACTGCAACATAACTTCCCAACTTCTGTACTCAGTGTCCTGACTGATGAAGGCCAGTGTGCCAAAAGCCTTCTTCACTGCCCTGTCTACCTGTGACTATACTTTCAGACAACTGTGCACTTGAATTCCAAGGTCCCTCTGTTCCACTACATTCTTTAGGCCCGACAATCCACCATGAAACCCCTGCCTCGGTTTGACTTTCCAAAATGCAAGACCTCACACTCATCTACATTAAACTCCATTTGCCATTTCACAGCCCACTTTCCCAGCTGATCAAGGTCTTGCTGCAATTTCTGATAACCTTCCTCACTGTCCACGATGCTGCCTATTTTAGCGTCATCAGCAAACTTACTAATCATGCCTTGAACATTCTCATCAAAATCATTGATATAGATAACAAACAGCAATGGGCCCAACACCGAGCCCTGAGGCACTCCACCAGTCACAGGCCTCCAGTCCAACAAGAATCCTTTCACTATTATCCTCTGCTTCCTACCATAAAGTCAATTTTGTACCCAATTTGCCAGCTCCCCCTGGATTCCAGAGCAGCCTACCATGTGGAATCTTATCAAAGGCCTTACTGAAATCCATATAGACTACATCTACCGCCCTGCCCTTGTCAACCTTCCTGGTCACTTCATCAAAGAACTCTAATAAATTTGTGAGCCATGATCTCCCACACACAAAGCCATGCTGACTACTCCTAATCAAACGCTGTCTTTCCAAATGCATGTAGATCTTATCTCTCAGAATCTTCTCAAGTAACTTACCTACCACAGCTGTTATGCTAAGTGGTCTATAGTTCCCAGGCTTTTCTTTGCAGCCCTTCTTGAATAACAGCACAACATTCGCTAGCCTCCTGACTTCCAGGACCTCACCCATGGCTAACGATGATGCAAAAGTATCAGCCAGGGCCTCTAGCCTCTTGCAGTGTTCTTGGATATATCTGGTCAGGACCAGGAGATTTATCTGCCTCCATATATCACAATACATCCAACACCACCTCTACTTGATATGGACTGTCCCCAAGATATCACCACTAACTTCCCTTAGTTCTTAAGTGGTCATGTCTTTCTCCATAGAGGAGAAATATTCATTGAGGACCTCACCCATCTCCTGCAGTTCTACACATACATGTCCACTTTGGTCCTTGAGGAGCCCTATTCTCTCCCTAGTTATTCTTTTTCTGCTATTATACTTAAAGAACCTCTTTTGATTCACCTTAATCTTCTCAGCCAAAGATATCTCGTGCCCTCTTTTCACCCTCCTGATTTCCTTTATATCAGAGATATGGATCACTCCATCACACTGGACATGAAAACCTCCAGCCTTAGTTAGTATAATTTTCTCAGTACATCCTTTTACTCCTGTCTCCTGTATGTATTTATCTTGCTTCCTCTTAAATATAATGCACGTACTTTAATCATTAATCTATAGCATTTGTCTTAACACCTCTCAATGATAGTGAGCTCCCTGTTCTACTCCCCTGGTGAAGATGTTCCTTTTGCTTTCCCAATGGGATTTTTCAGGGAATCTCATGCAATTTACTGCAGTGAGATTAAATAACTCATAGCACAATTTGGGCTGGGAGAAAGAGCACCTTTAACAAGACTACAATTCTCCAGGTACAACAGACACACTCAAATTGCAAGTGGGAGGCAAGGGAACTTGTAAGATGAGGTGCACACACATAGAGTCATGGAGATGTACAGCACGGAAACAGACCCTTCGGTCCAACCCGTCCATGCCGAACAGATATCCCAACCCAACTTAGTCCCACCTGCCAGCACCTGGCCCATATCCCTCCAAACCCTTCCTATTCATATACCCATCCAAATGCCTCTTAAATATTGCAACTGTACCAGCCTCCACCACTTCCTCTGGCAGCTCAGTCCATACCCGCACCACCCACTGTATGAAAACGTTGCCCCTTAGGTCTCTTTTATATCTTTCCCCTCTCACTCTAAACCTATACCCTCTCGTTCTGGACTCCCCAACCCCAGGGAAAAGACTTTGCCTATTTACCCTATCCATGCCCCTCATCATTTTGTAAACCTCTATAAGGGTCACACAGATGGGGGTGGGAGGCTGACCTGCCTGTAGCACATTAATCCCCGCTACCTCTCACAATCCAGCTTGACCTAGCTAACAGGTATGGAATGAGTTCAGGTCAGGAGCAGCAGAATTAACGTCCAGTCTCTGGTGACTTTTTCGTTTTGTTTCCTATTCAAAATGATAACTTCTTCCATCTCCATCCTTTTTGTTTCTGCGTCCTTCTCTGGGAACAACACTGTATCTGTCAAAGGCAGCAAATATATAGCAAGTTTGCCAATGCAAATGATAACAATCTGGAGGCAAACCCTGCGGTAAGATAAGACTTGACAGATTGAGGCTGAAAGACATTTCCACAACGCCTGGGGTGATACTCCAGAAAATTGGTGTCAATCAATAATCCGAGCAGGCAGATAGAACCAGTTTAATTTGGGAACATGAACTGGTTAGAAGGTTATCCAGACTAATTCACGGGATGCAGGAATGAAGGGAAAACCAGTGAAGGCGCGGTACACCAAGAGGACTTGTCTTGGAGGGTTGGGAATGGAATTGCGGAATGCTGATTTCCCAGTGTTTTCTGGTGTTTCACTGGCTGCTGGTAGGACCCCCAGCATCTTAATGAGATTCCACCCCGCGTTAGTGAAGCTTTTTATTTCAGAGCATGGATCAATTTACAATATGATCCCTTCACTATCGGCCACTTCTTGATTCTCCATCTAGTTTTTGATTGAACTCCTAAGGGGGCATTTATTTTATCTCACTCAACTTCTTCGTTCATCTGTGCACCTGGCATCTGCCCAGCGCTGACTGTGTTCGGAACTTGCATGTATCCGTTGGAATGGGAATTTATTCTGTCACTCCACTTCATCAACCTAAGCCCCTGGGGAGGGCACTAGTGGTCATCTCCATTCACAGACCCAATGATTGATCTAAATAATTTAAATCAAGTGGAAGAAAGCTCTCCATTCTGGGAGGCCCCTGGCGACGCTGCAGCATTTCAGAGTCATTTCTGTCTGATTTGATGGGAGGGCCAGGAGTGAGATTAGTCACAGAATCACACCGCATGAAAACAGACCCCTCACTCCGACTGGAAGACTTTCATTTCTATAGCACCTTCCACAGTCCCAGGATGCCCTGGACCACTTCACAGCCTGTAGGCTGCTTCTTTTGAGGACGGGTTCTTTTCTGCCAGCTCCACAAGACATTGAGGCAAGACTCTGACAACAGTGACCGCATTGAACTGAAAGTACATCCTCCTGTCACACCAACTCACAAGTGGCTAACATTCCTGGGAAGGGCAGAGAATATGCTGCAAAGGCACTCCGAGGCTCGCCTTAAAAAGCACAGACATTAAAGTGTTGGCCTGGATTAATTGCTCAGATTCCAGTCATGGGACGTGACCTTACATGACCTTTGACCTGGAGGTGGGGTGGGAGGGGGAAGAGAGCCACCTCTGAACCGTGGTTGGCCAATGCCGATAAAGCAAGCTGCACTACTCTTGTTAGTTAATCCTGGCCTGGTGATTTGTTGGAGAGGTTGTAGTGGCTTCAGTCTGCCCTGGGATAGACAAGATACAATTGCCCACAACATTGTACCACCACTGGGATGTGGTGCAGTAGACTTGAAGTGGACAGAAGGGCAGTTAGCAGTCTCCACCTTTCATTGACACTCAGACTAATTTCGACCATAGCTCTCCCTCCCCCTTGTGAGTAACCATATCCTCCACTCTGATCTTAGCCTGTCTCTGGATCTGCCACTGAAAGGTTTACTTAACATTCTACACCATACAAGAGAGCTGCTTAATCACGAAGGTGATAAAAGGAGCAGTGTGATTGGTATTGAATCCTTCAGCCCCAAAGTGCCTTGTTTTCTATTCGAGCAAAGCCTTAAAGGCTTCTCTTCACATTCAGGTTGGCTTTCAACAAAGGCCAGGAACTAATATGAATTATTAACTGGGATTTTGCAGCAGAATGGGACTCATCCTAATTATCTGGTTTTCTGGACACTAAAGAGAGGTGGGTAATGTCAGTTTCACAGGCAACAGTCCAAATACACCAGGAACCCGTGCAACGTCAGGTACTCGAGTAAATCCAAACCGTCCATTTCCATATACAAGCAGAGTATGACTCAGCCATGTATCTCTGTACACAGGCAGAGTGTGACTAAACCACTGTCTGTATATGTAGTCAGAGTGTGAGTGCACCACTGCCTGTATATACAAGCAAAGAGTGACTCAGCCGTGTGTCTCTGTACACAGACAGAGTGTGACGGAGCTGCCTGTCTCTCTATATACAGGCAGACTGTAATTGAACCACTGCCTGGATTTACAAGCAGACTGTGACTGAGCCACCTGTCCCTATATATGTAGGCTGAACCACTGCCTGTAAAGACAGACATAATGTGGCTAAATCACTGCCTCCATATACAGGAACAGTGTGACCAAATCACTGCCTGTATATACAGGAACAGTGTGACCAAACCACTGTCTGTTTATACAGGTAGAGTGTGACAAAAATCACTGCCTGTACATACAGGTAGAGTGTGACAGAATCACTGCCTGTACATTCAGGTAGAGTGTGACAGAATCACTGCCTGTACATACAGGTAGAGTGTGACAGAATCACGGCCTGCATGTACAGGCACAGTGTGAATTATCTGCTTGCGTTGTCTCTTTGAGAAGAAGAGGACATCTTTGAGCTTTTCCACATTGGAAATGTTCTAACATCTTCAATCTTCATGCATGAGGGCAGCGCTGTAAGATTCTCATTAACCAATTCTGCTTAAGTATTCATTTATTGCATCACAGGGAATAATAAAATAGAAGTCTGGTCTCAATCTAATTAAATATTACATTGCAACTGTAATGAAATCAAGATTCTTTGTGCCTTGTGTTCAGCTCCCTCAATCTTTTCTTCCTGCTTTAATAATACAGTTTAGAATATGAACAATGACAAGCACACACATATTTCACATCAAGTAAGCCCAGAAGCTCACAAATTGTTGGATGAAAAAGAACAAGCTGCATCTAGTTTGTCTGCAGGTGGCCACACGTTACACCGATGATGGAGCCGAACAATGAGGCTGGAACATGTTCAGACCTGAACTCTGCTTGAAATTCCCAACGGTCAAGAGGTTTAGCACCACAGGCACAACTGCAGTTCCTCCTGAGCCTGCAGCACTCCTTGTGTCCGGTCTTAATTACTTCTGTAACCCGTATTCCAAAATGCTCCTCTCAACGATTCACTTCACAGAAGGGAACTGACAGAGACATATCTAACCCTTAGAGAAACAATACCACCTCTATTTGTGCAGGGCCATTCACAAAGGATCCCAAAGAATGCTTTGTCACCAATGAAGTACTTCTTTTGAAGCTGTGTTGTTGAAAATGTAGCAGTCGATTTGGACACAGCAAGATCCCACAAACAGAAATGTGATAATCAGCAGATAATCTTATTTTATTTAGTAATTTTGATTGGAGGATCAGCACAGCGGGGACGATAACACCTTCTCTGAAAGCATGCTGCAGGATCTTTGAGGCTGGAGAAGGCCTCAGGTTAACCTCAACCTTGAGGAGATCTTGCTTTAGGCTCTTGACCTTTCATCTCAAATCCCCATTGTTACCAAGATCAAATAGCCAGGAAGACACTGAGTTTCCACCACAGGATCTAGCTATGAGTGATGAGGTGAGGCGCTGAGATTGCGTATGAAATAATTCCGGTATCCCCTCACCAAGACACCCTTTATTTACTCATGAACAATCCTTGACTTTAGGTGGAATGGTGGCTCAGTGGTGCCTCACAGCACAAGGGACTTGGATTTGATTCCACCCTTGAGTGACTGTCTGTGTGGAGTTTGCACATTCTCCCTATGTCTGCATGGGTTTCCTCTACATGCTCCGGTTTCCACCTACAGTCCAAAGATGAGCAGATTAGGTGGCTAGGCCTTGCTTAATTGTCCTGAAGTGTCTAGGGATGTGCGGCGATGTATTTATGGCCCATCCCCAGTTGCCCTTGAGAAGGTGAGCTGGCTTCTGAAACCACTGCAGTCCATGTGCATAAGGTTGACCTACAATTCCCTTCGGGGGGCGGCGGAGGGGGTGGGGGGTGGGGTTTCTGCACAGCGTCTTGTAAATAGTGCACATTGCTACTACTGCACGTCAGTGATGGAGAGCATGAATGCTTGCAGATGTGATGCCAATCTAGTGGGCTGCTTTATCCTGGATGGTGTCTTCAGTGTTGTTGGAGCTGCAATCATTCAGGCAAGTGGGGAGTATTCCATCACCCTCCTGACCTGTGCCTTGTAGATGATTGACAGGGCTTTGGGCAGTCAGGAAGTGAGTTACTCATTGCAGTGTTCCAAGCCTCTGATCTGCTCTTGTAGCTGTAGTATTTATGTGGGATGACTTGAATCCTGTTCTGTGGAAGCCTGGCAAGATTGGATCTTCACCAATAATGTGTTTGATTTCTATACCCTATCGTTCCTTACAGTTACCATACATTACTCACATGTTCAGCTATGCTATGCAGATGGATAGAGTCAGCCGCATCTCCATCCTACGCTGATTGAATTTGTGAGGTGAGTGTGGAGAGACAGCCCTTGCAGTGCCTGTATCCAGCAGGGCTTGCTGCTAATCAGTCACACAGCAACAGCTCTCTGCGATCACAGGGGGAAATTACAGCAGCACCACTGTAATTTAGATTAGCTGAACAGCCAAGCACCGCAGAGTGCACTCTCTCAGCAGGACAAACATCAAAATCTGATTACTTCATTCACTCTGCTTCCAGGACTGAGAAGAAATTCATTTTCTAGTTTAACAGCCCTCGTTCAGAGGAAAAATTAAATGGGCCTGAAATCGCTGGGAAAATAATGGCGTGCTGATGTGATCCACAGCTGTTGCACCAGAAGAAGAGCTACCCCGATAAACTGCAAATCAGCAGAATGTTCTGAACCATTTACTTTGTCCCAACATTAACAAACAAACTGATCAGCTGGTCCTCCACTTCCTGTGAGTTTCAAGAAATTGAGCATTAACTGTTAATTTCACTCACGGCAGAAAGTGAGGGCTGGCATTTTATGGCGTAAGGATAGTTTGGTGTTGCTGAAAACTGGAAATCACAGCGGATCAGGCAGCATGCGTGGAGAGACAGCAAGCTAATGTTTTGAGTGTAGATGATAGTTTGATGTTCTTCCTCGTACACTCAAACCAGTCCAGAGAGGGAATCATCAACATTATGGAGTCTCATTCCAATAGCTGTCCAGATATTTTAAAATGTTTTTCTAATTTTTCAGTTCTGTCTTTGCCCACTCTGCTTGTTAACCACCTGTCTCTGTTTCTCGTGCTGAATTCCTGCATTTACAATACTCCAGCTTTATTTCGTTTCCCTTACTTTATTTTGCTTTCCATCACTGATTTGTCACTCATTCGTCCAACTTCGAACATGCCTGTTTCTTTCTCAATCCTTAAATCTCAGTGGTTAAGAGGTGCACTGTCAGGCGTGTTGGTCACTGAGGTCTCAGGTTCCCTGTCGCTCTTGCTGAGCCATTCATAACCAGAAAACAGTTCTGAACAGAAGGCTGTGGGAAAATGGCTAACTAATGGGATAAGGTATGAGCCCAAGACAGAGTTCACTAGGATCATGTTTGTTCCTCCATCTCAATGCCATATTCCAACTTCTTCCCCAAACCCCTCCATGCCTAAAAAAAAGCACATCTCCTTTTTGAATATACTCAGAGACCTGGTCTCCACAGCCCTCTGTGATAGAGAATTCCAGATGTTCACTACCCTTTGAGTGAAGAACTGTTCCCTCATCTCAGACCCAAATGGTCTGCACCATATCTCAAGACTGTGAACCCAATCTCATTCCAACCATCTCTGGGTCAATGCCCCCCTCCTGTTGATTGTCAAGGTCAATCTTTGGACAGCTTTGCACGTGAGCACAGTCATTCTAGGTCCTAAACCTCGTAAGAATGAGGAGCAGGAGGAGAACATTCATATCCTTGAGACTGCTCCGCTATTCATTACCATCATGGCTGATCTCATCACGGCCTCAACTTCACTTTGCTGCCTGCCACCTATAATCTGTCAACCAATTACTAATTAAAAATCTGCTTAGATCCTCCTTAAATTCACTTTAGATGTGGTCTCGCCAATGCGTTGTACAGTTACAGTCTGGACGACCCACATCCATTTCAATGAATAGATAAAAGATCAGTGGTCTATCGATCAATAGTAGAGAGCCAACAAACTGTGCAGGGAACGTGTTTTTCCCAGTTTCGGCCATCATCTTTAGAGGACAGCGATCAATGAGGAGTAAACCTGTACCCGAGATGATGATGTCGATGGTGTAAGCTCAACAATGGTGCAGTCCGTAACTCCACCTCTCAAGGACAGTCGATGCTCCCTGTCTACATAGCTACATTGCCTATTGGAAGGTACTGACACAGACGTTCAATTGGACACTACTAAGGAAGAGTTCAATATTGATCTACAGTGAGAGAGAGCATAGCAATGTGGGGAGAATGGCATTAGATTAATTTCAATCCCAAAGAGGCTCAATAGCATTTTTCAAGATTGAAATTAATCTAACGCAATCTTTGAGGCGCAATGTTTTTTCAACAATTATATCATTGCTGATAGTTTCCGTTGTGGAGGGTGATATCAATGAGCCTCAGATACCCCCCTTTGCCAGGGAATCTGTCCTTGAGGGAGTAGGGTCAGAGATAGGAATATGACACTGGGACCAAGTCTCCAATCTGTACTCAAATGGAGTGGTTCATAAATACATTTTTCCCTTTGCATTGTTTCTGTCGACTGTACGCACGCGATCTGAAGAGAGAGCTGTGATCTGACTGATTCTGGACAGAGTGCATTGAAGGTTCTTGGGATGCCAGGTCTGTTTTATGAAGAGAGATTGAGTTGGCAGGTTCTGTATTTACTGAAGTTTCAGTAAACTTTCAAATGATGAGAAAAGATCTCTACATTTTGTCTTGGTCCCAGACTGAAGAACCTAAACCCCAATCTTTAGACCCCAGACGCCAGACTGTCGATCCCAGACTGTCGATCCCAGACTGTCGATCCCAGATTTCAGACTCCTGTCTGTAGATCCCAGACTGTCGATCCCAGACTGTAAATCCCAGATTTCAGACTCCTGTCTGTAGATCCCAGATTGTCGATCCCAGACTGTCGATCCCAGACTGTAAATCCCAGACTGTAAATCCCAGACTGGTAGGACTGCTCAAGAGGGCAGTGCCAAGTTGGAAGGTTGGATCTGAGATAAGGTGAGGGGAGGGGAAATGCGGAAACTGGTGAAATCCATATTGATCCCATGTGCTGCCTTGGGACCCTCCAACCACTTGGATCAATGTGGATTTCACCAGTTTCCTCATCACCCCTCCCCATACCTTACCCCAGATCCAACCCTCTAACTCAGCATTGCCCTCTTGACTGCCCTACCTGTCCATCTTCTTTCACACCTTCCACTCCACCCACCTCTCTGACCGATCACCATCACTCCCCACCTTCTCTACCTATCGCATTCCCACCTACCTACCCCCCCCAGCCCCACCCCCCCTCCCATTTATCTCTCAGTCCCCTTGGGCCACCCCTTATTCCTGATGAAGGGCTTATGCTTGAAATGTTGACTCTGTTGCTCCTCAGATCCTGCCTGACCGCCTATGTTTTACCAGCACCACACTCTTCAACTCTGATCTCCAGCATCTGCAGTCCTCACTTTCTCCCTGTAGGTCCCAGAATGCAGACCCTAGACTGTAGATCTCAGACTGTAGATTTCAGACTGTAGATATATCAGACTGTAGATCTCAGAATCCAACCCCCAGCTCGCAGAGCCCAGCCTCCCAAGTCAAACCTGCAGACTGCACACTCTCACCACTTTGCATTCTCTCAGCTGCTGGTTGGTGAGAGCAGGTTTGGAAGACAGAAGGAGACAGGAGGAGGACCAGACGGCAGCAAATGCTGGCATCCTGGATGAGCAGATGGCAGCGTTGATGAGCAAGAAGAGGCTGACCTTCGACCCCCGACCCCTGCAGGTTTTGATCGAGCTGTCGACCAGCAGGTGCTGTCACTTTACTGCAGCAGAGGGGAAGGAGACGTGACATGGAAGCTGTGAGTGTAACTAATGGTGCTATTACTGTAACACTTCATTTCAATGTACTGCATGAATGACCTACATTACTCCTCATGTACTGAGCAGCAACCCCAGCGCTCTTTTCGCAGAAACTCAGAGGCTGAACACTGACATTTAACACAGCAACCCTCAGCGACACACTCTCATCATAGTACTATGAGGTGTACTATGGACTTATTGGAGGGGCACAGGAACAGCTGGGTTGGGATTGAACCAGGAGTCGCACTATGACCGGGATCCAGGACTGAACCAGGTGTCCCATTATGATAGCATCCAGCAGCGAACCAGGAATCGCAATCTGACTGGGATCCAGGATTGAATCAGTATCACACAATAACACAATCCAGGAGTCACATTATGAAAGGATCCAAACTGAACCAGGTGTCACGCTATAACATGATCCAGGAGTCTCACTGTGACAGGATTCGGAATTGAACCAGGAATTCCTCGATGGTGGTGCCAAGGATTGTGACATGATATCTCTCACAACGTGACTGCATTGTAGGAGCTGCCAGGAAGCTAAGCAAACAGCTAGGCCACAGGCTAACTACACACTGACATAATGCAGTCCTTTCCTATTCTTAGCCATGCTTCCAATTCCCCACTCCACTTTACAACTTGAAAATTAATGCAACCCCAAAAACAAGACAGCAGCAAGTAGAATAGAAATATTCAGAAGATAATAATTAAAGTTTGTGCATTTTAGATTAAAGGAGAAAGTGAGGTCTGCAGGTGCTGGAGATCCTACTCCGACCTATCACCCTCACCTTGACCTCTTTCCACCTATCACATTTCCAACGCCCCTCCTCCAAGTCCCTCCTCCCTACCTTTTATCTTCTCCTGCTGAACACTCTCTGCTCATTCCTGAAGAAGGGCCTGTGCCCGAAACGTCGAATCTCCTGTTCCCTGGATGCTGCCTGACCTGCTGTGCTGTTCCAGCAATAAAGTTTCATTTTAGATTAAAATATAACAAGTACATTGTTATGACACAGGGATAGCAAGTCAGATCAAATCAGTCTTGCTATCACTAGGTTTGTAGCACAGTGTAATTAAAACAATCAAAGACCCTCAAAATTGCTCAATTATTCTTAACCAGATTTTACTCGTAACCCCAGTTTTGGACACCAAGTTTATAAGTTAAACAAAAATTAACAATTTATCCTGAATCATGTAACTTCGTCAGAACATGAATGAACTATAAGGCAATCAGATTAATACCTAAAATCTAAGCCCAATCTTCTTTCATCACCAACCCTTATTCACTCAACGAAAGACAGTCAGAAAGGTAAGAAAACAAGAAATAGGAACAGGAGTAGGTAATTCAATCCCTCAAGTCTTCTCCGTCACTCAACAGGATCATGGCTGGTCTGACATTCCTCACACACACTTTCCTACAATTTCTCAGGAACCATTGACTCCCCTACTGATCAAGAATCTATCTACCTTAGCCAAAAATATATACACGGACTGTCCCTCCACAGCCTTCTGTGGCAAAGAGTTCCAAAGACTCAAAACCTTCTGAGAAAAGAAATTCCTCCCCATCTCAGTCTTAAATAGGTGCATCTTTATTCTGAGACTACGCCCTCTGGTCCTAGACTCTCCCGTGAAGGGAAACATCATCTCAGCATTTACCCTGCCAAGCCGTTTAATTATCCACCATTTTCAATGAGATCACATTTCAATCTTCTACATTCCAATAAGAGATAATTTTAAAAAATTGTAAGTTGCGAACTTGATAACCATGTCAATGATAAATACCAAGCCTTCATGAAATCTGATTGGTTGTATTATCAGCAGGTAGGATTGCTTGAACTCTGAAGTCACCGGTTAAGGCAAACAGCTTCCTCAGAACTCCGAAGAATTTACCTGATTTCTTACAGACTGGGAATCAATCTTTTCTCAGGATTTTCAACAATTTGATAACGAGACAATAACTGGAGATGACAAAAAACAAAACAAACAGTCCTGCAGCTCCCAAATCAGCACTCTGCACCCTGCTCAAAAACCCAGTCTTTTGTTCTCCCCTCCATTTTAAAACAAGCTGCTGTTCAAAGTTCAATTCTCAACTGCAACTCACAGTTCCAAAGCAACAATGAGAAAGATAAAAGGAAAATAATGATGGTCTCAGCATATAATAATGAATATCCCTGATGATAAACCAGGTCCTCAGTGACTGACAATCACTGAATCCATATCTGCCTCCATCACCGATACTCTGAGAATTGCGGCAGGGAATGTCTTACTTTATGTAAACACGTAGCTATGTCACACTAGATACGATCAACACTGGGAATTTGCTTATGATTGGTTACTCCAATTGTCAGGACAAAACGAGGGATGGGAGATTAACAAGCATTTGTCCTTTGTGACCCTCATTCATTGTTTCTACAACCCCTATTTGGGGATGTGACCACAGTCAAAAAACTACCAATAAATTTAATCTTGGACCTGTCATCCATTATTCTTCACTGCCCCAATCATGGAAAACAGTCTGTTTCTATTTCCCCCATCCCAACCTTTCTTTTAAATATATCTGTTCGTAAACTGCAAGAAAAGTTCAATGATTTTTTCTGCACTAGGGAGTGGGTAATTCATTACATGGCTGTGGGTCTGGAGACACATGTAGGCCAGACCAGATAAAGATGGCGGATCTCCTTCCCAAAATGACATTAGTGAACCAGAAGGGACTTTTACAGCAGATGAACATATCAGTTGTCATTAGGGTATTTTCATCCAAAATGATGCTGCGACTAACCTTTCGACTGGACCAGAGAACCTAATAGTGGGAAAGGCCACTTGTAAGTCTTAACAGGAGGAGACTTTTATCTTAACTGGGTGTAGTTTATTGCGTGATAGCAATTAGGTACAAATGATATAACGTAGTTAGACATTTGTACTTAGCCTATGAGGAGAAAACTAATCAAGTGGAAAACATAGGTTATTTTAAAAAGATTGTTCTTTTTTTCTTTACTCCCACACTACGCCTAACTGCGGTAGTGCTTATATTTTCCCCAGCATCCGTGTTGTGTGTGTGCAGGTGTAAGACGCAGTGAAAGAGACAGGTATACAAATCTGTATTCAAGGAAGAAAGGAAACACTCAAATGGCCAGTGACAAGCAATGCCCTTCTCAAAGGGCAATGCTACATGATCAAACAGTGAGGGGGAGGGCAGGGATCAAATCAAAATATAGGGGGAAATAAAGCACTCCCACTCCCAGCGGTGCCCACCTTTCCCAGAACAGCTCGAGGATGGACACCACGTGCTCATTCTCCAAGGACACCCGGGCTCTGACATAACCGGGCGAAGAGGGGCAGGCAATCAGCCATAATGACCCCCTCCACGGCCCACTGCCTGGACCAGTTTATGCCCAGTTTGGCCAGGCCCACCTACCCTCCCCCTCTGCACCAGGTGCCCAACGATCAGGAGTGTGGCACTGAGGTACAACCAAAAACAGAGGAGAAGGTCTTTAAGGAAATCAAAAAGGGAGTGTAAACGCCCACACCCAATATATGCATGGTCCACGGAACATAGGTGATTTTCTGGTGTTGCTTAATAGATAAAAAATTAATATGTGTGATTTGGTGATGGGGAAAGAAAAATATTAAGCTCTGTGTAAGAGCATTCTTGATATTAAAAAAAAATCCGCACTCTACAGTTTCCTCGGACACTCAGCCTTGTCCCCACCAAGTCTACATGACGTTATCAGGTCAGGTGGAGTTTTGTGCAATTTCTTTCAGAAACATTACCATATGTAACAGTCATGGCCACCATTAGTTTTCATTCAATTTTTAATTGAACATAGATTGCTGTGGTGAGATTTGAACCTATACTCACACAGATCAGTCAGGAGCTTTGGTTTACGAGTGTAATCTTATCAAGGGGCCACCATATTGCTTTAGGGTATTCGGAATTTTTCCAAAACATTCCTCATCACTGCTGTGAGATAGCTGGGAGAGAAATCAGAGAGGCACTGAACGTTTGTAAGTGACAGAAATATGAAGAAATGGGGAATTTGGTTGAGCCGGATGGTTGAAAGCAGGAGAGAAGGAAGAAAGTGCTTTTATACCACATTGTTTACAACCTCAGAGTATCCCACAGCACTATGCTGCCAATGACAAACTTTACAATCACCACCATTAAATAGGCAACCAGTTTGTGCACAGCAACCTCCCACAACCATCAATGAGGTGACAAGCAGATAATCCTTGGAAATAATTTGCTCTTCGGCCTGTTTCTTCCCTCAGCTCTTAGTTTGCTTTCAGATGGTATCCATAGAGATATCACACCTCATTTGTACACAACCATTGTTTTTTCACTCTGTCCATTATTACCTGTTTATATCTTTGTTGTTTAGTCTCTTCTGGCTTCCACTCTACCATGGACCCTTGTCCTCTTGCTCCTTGTTCTATCCTACCCTTTGCTGGCTCAGAAACTCTTGAATCTCTTTCCCTCTCTGGATTCTGATGACAAGGCCGCAAGCCTGAAATGTTATTTGGGGTTTCTCCCCCACATGTTCTCTCTGACCTGCCGAGCTTCTCTCCTTTTTGACATTTTTAACCTGAGAATCCGCACAGTTTTTAGCAACACTGATTGCGGGGTAAACAGCAGATAGACAGTACATTGGGGAATGTCCCTGCTCCTCACCACATGGCACCATGGGATTGCTTATATCCATCCACAAGGGCAGACATCATATGATGAACTCCTTACCCCTAGGAGCTTGTCTAGCCAGAGGCACTTGCCTGACTGACCTCCCACCTATAATAACACCGTTTGTGTCCTGTAGTGATTGGAATGAGGTCAGCCAGACCTCTTAGAATGAGTTCCCTGATTGGGGCTATTCATCTTGTCCAATCAGGGAGCACTGGCTGACAGTTAGAAATAGGAGTGTCAGAGGTTCTGCTCACCCTAGGAGCCAGCTCTGAGCTAGCTGGGTCAGTGTCATCTACTATGTACATGTAAATAAAGGGTGACTTGATGATGGGATACCAGCCTTTGTAGAGTTATTTCAAGCCCAGTCATTTTTAAAACAATTATTATAATCTGCAGCCAGACTCTTGGGACCAGTTTGTGTTAATTTGATAATTTGCTGCATTCATCAGACCAGCTACCCCCTCACTTCAACAGTCTATGATCTGCTATTCTGCATTACTCAGCCATGTGCCCAGCAGCAACCTTTTGGGTTTTATCACCTGCCATTCTGACTTGACACTCAGTACTTACACATCCATCTGTTGCTTCCTCAAATAAGGACTTCCTCGCTTTTTCATTTTGATCCTCTCTCACTCTAGCTCTATCCTGACCTTATGATGAATATTCATACCAAACAGCCCGAGAACAAGTTCCTCATTATCTCCGCTCATTAGCTTTGCACTGCTCCACGGAGCAGCTGTCAATCGCTCAGAACACCCTCCTTCCCTTACTTGCCTTAATAGAGAGAGAGAGAGAAACAGCCCAAATTACGTACATGCCGTGTCAATAAGGAGTTTGATCAATAGAGGAAAGGGGCTAATCTATTCCCAGCCTTTAACCTAATGCCATATTAATATCCATCCTAACATATTGTAGTGGTGATGGCCTAATGGTATTATTGCTAGACGATAAATTAGGTCAGGAGAAAGTGAGGTCTGCAGATGCTGGAGATCAGAGCTGGAAATGTGTTGCTGGAAAAGCTAAATTAGGTCACCCAGTCAAGAACAAATCCCATCATGTCCGAAATCAGGGATTAAGATCAGAAGTCACATGACACCAGGTTATAGTCCAACAGGTTTATTGAAATCACAAACGTTTGGATCTATGGCCCTTCATCGGGTCAAGTGACAAACAAACCTGTTGGACCATAACCTGGTGTCACGTGACTTCTGATCTTAATCCCTGATTTTGGATATGATGGGATTTGTTCTTGACTGGGTGACCTAATTTATCGTCTAGCGATAATACCACTTTTGATCTTGCCCATTCCAGTTCAACACCGACGCCTCCACATCAGGAATTAAGAGTCTAATGATGACCATTGCCAATTTTTGGCGAATAATCCAACTGATTCATTTTAGGGGAAGAAATCTGCCCCCTCTTATCTGGCCTGGCCTACAGGTGACTCCAGACCTACAGCAATGTGGTTGATCCATAACTGCCCTCTGGGCAATAAATTCTGGCCCAGCCAGTGAATGAATCAAAACTCCCTGATCATGATGATCAGCAAAGTCTAAGCCAGTCATAGAATCCCTATAGTGTGGAAGCTGGCTATTCAGCCCATTGAGTCCACACCGACCCTCCAAAGAGCATTCTGCCCAGACCAGCCCCTTTTCCTATCCCTGTAACCCTGCATTTCCTATGGCTAATATACATAGCCTGCACACCTCTGAACACTATGGGCAACCTAGCATGGCCAATTCACCTAACCAGCACATCTTTAGGCTATGGGAGGAAACCAGAGCACCCGGAGGTAAACTGCGCAGACACGGGGAGAATGCGCAAACTCCACACTGACAGTTGCCCAAGGCTGGGATTGAACCTTGGTCCCTGGCACTGTGAGGCAGCAGTGCTAACCACTGAGCCACCATGCCACCCAGTCTATGAAGGGCCATACAGTTAGACAGACAACTGATGGGTGACTGCGTCACTGAGAATGTGAGCTGATGACAGAGACTATGCACTCAAACCTGTAGTGACTTGCTGTTACCTCTAGGCTCAACTCTATTGATTGAGCTTGGGTCAATAAGCATATTCAAGGGTGAGATAGATAGATTTTGAATTAATGAGGGAATCAGAGGTTCTGGGGAAAAAGCAGAAAAGTAGAGTTGAGGATTGTCAGATCAGCCACGATCTCATTGAATGGTGGAATAGACCCAATGGGCTGAACGGTCTGCCTCTGCTCCTGTTTCTTGTAGTCTTATTGTAATGTTCTCCTGGCCTGTCTCCCTCTGTAAGCCTCAAGCTCATGCTGAACTCTGTTTCTCCAAACGCAATGTGACAATCTCCTCCTGTCCTGCAGTCACCTCCTTAGCAATAGCTGAGACCATAAAAATATATCCCTGAGTTTTGAACTCTCCCCACCCTAAGGAAAAAGATCTTTGCTATTCACCTATCCCCTCATGATTTTATAAACCTCCACAAGGTCACCCCTCAACTGCCTTGCTCCAGTGAGAGAAGTCCCAACCTACCCCTATAACTCAAGCCCTCCATTCCTGGTAACATCCTGGTAAATCATTTCTGAACCCTCTCCAGTTTAATAATGTCCTTCCTATAGCAGCTTGACCAGAACTGTATGCAGTGCTCCAAAAGTGACCTCACCAACATCCTGCACAACCTCAACATGGCGTCACAACTCCTTTACTCAAAGTTCTGAGCAATGAAGGCAATCGTGCTAAATTCTTTCTTAACCATCTTGCCCACCAGCATTTTCTTTCTTTTATCTCTAATTTCCAGAGTCTACAGTGTTTTGGGGAGAAAGTGAGGTCTGCAGATGCTGGAGATCAGAGCTGAAAATGTGTTGCTGGAACAGCGCAGCAGGTCAGGCAGCATCCAGGGAACAGGAGAATCGACGTTTCGGGCATAAGCCCTTCTTCAGGAATGAAGAAGGGCTTATGCCCGAAACGTCACTTCACCTGTTTTGGTCAAATCTGGCAAGTTAGCCAAGCTTTCCTACCAACTCAGTGAGCCCCAGTCTCTGTTTCCTGGTCACTCTTTGTAACAATGCTATGTACAAATGAAATCATTCCTGTGAACATGATAAGGGTGGGTAGAAGCCTCGCTTTTAATTGACTCTCTGTTGCTCCACAATGTACAGAATCTTTTGAGCATGTAGCTAATTGTGTGAGTTGGATCATGCTTACAGTACCATACCTATTGAATCTTATTTATTCCTCACAACGGCAAAGTCTTCAGGAAGGAACATATTCTGCTGAATGACTAGACGGGATGTGATTCAAAGGTTTCACTGATATTTATTGAGTGACTCAGAGCTCCAGCTGGTGCCAGGAGGTGGGAGATGTGTAGAGTGCATCACTGCCCCCGAGGTGCACACATCGCCATGTTCACACCATCTAGAAGGACTTGGGGACTTTCCTTGTATTTATAGCACAGGATTGTGACATTTGGTTTATGACCATCTCTCCCTCTCCCTCACTCGTTCTCTCTCTCTCTCACACACACCCATACACCCATACACACACTCACAGACAGATAGACACATACACACTCAAACACAGATACACACTCACGTACACTCTCCTTCACACACATTCACAGCCAGATACAGTCTTCCACTTACACAGACACACACTCTTCTTCACACACACCCACGCACTTACTGTCCCACCCACCCACACACACACAGACACACACACACACAGACATTCACACTCTCATACACACACTCACATACACAGACACTCACACTCAGAAAACACACTTACATACACACTTGTACAAACACAGGCATCATATGCACACTCACTCACAGATACTCACACACGCATACACACATACATACATCATCACTCTCACCCTGATGTGAATTTAATTTCTAATAACTGGAGTGTTACAAATCAACCAGCCTCTGTATCATTTGAGGTTCAGTGAATTGGTGGGTCCAACGTTTGGAGGGCAGAGTAAGAAAGCACCTCATAAACTGAGGACAGTGGAGACAGTGACGTGCAGTAGAGAGCTCACTGGACTTAATACTCCAGAGGCCAAGACTTGTGTACTGGAGGCACAGGTTGAAATCTCACTACAGGCAAGGAACAAATCTGGAATATTAAACGAATCTCAGCTTTGATGATGAAGGTACAACTATCATGGACTGTTTAAAGACCATCTGGTTCACTTCTTTAAGGAAATCTGTCATCCTTACATAGTCTGACCTGTATGTGACTGCTAACCACCCTCTGAAATGGAT